>NW_027069707.1:251327-438776 GCF_002906115.3 Quercus suber | reverse complement strand
GGAGAGGGGGGGAGGGATTTATATATGATACACGCACTTACACACATTATGTGAATATATAATATTTGAGACCAATTTGAAAAATTAAAAGCTATTCATTTAAATACTAACTGATATTTAATGTAATTATACCAAAAAAAAAAAAAAACTCTACAAAAAAAAATGCCTATTCATAATACAGTATTTATCTATTGAGATATTTCTCACATGAATGATCTATTTTTAATTTTTTTTTTTTAGCCAAAACTCAAGTTATGAATGAAACTAATAGTAGTTAGATTACTTAGATATAGATAAATACTGAGTGTAATATATGTGAGTTTCTATTATTTTGGTTAATGTGGACCCATAAAAAGTTCAAATTATATTATGGTAGGGACTTTATCTGGATGATATAGAAAAGGTCCTAAAGTTTTGTGAATTTACAAGGGCTGACCCAGGCCCTTTTATTTCTTTTTTTTTTTTTGGTATAAGCTAGCCACCATATGAATATTGATATCCGTATGTGGAACTTGTGGTGATGATAAACAGATCAAATTTTTTTGCTGGATCCTTTTTGTGGATGGAATGGGATACAATGTCAAAATCTTAATAATTTTTAGTAGTAACAGGTATGTTTAGGTGGGGTATTAGATATGTCGACTGCTAAATTTTCTTATCATTGAATAAGATATCGGGATTCAAACTTCAGATACACCATTATGTTTGTTTCAATATTAACAATTTTTTTTTTTTGAAAAATTATTGTTTAGACAACTATCTCATGTTTCTATGTTTGATAATGACGTTAAAATTAATTGGAAAACTATCTCTTGATTTACCTTATTTAGTTTCGGGTATGATATAGTTGTTTTCTTTATTTAGCTTCTTGTAGTGAAAAACAATTTTACCTCATGTCAAGCTATATAAGAAAAGTTAAAAGAGAATTTTTCTTTGACCATTTTTTTTTCCTTTTGATACTACTAAACACAGAAAAATGCGAAAAACTATTTTCACATAAGGTTTTTCATTGAAAAAAAAAAACTGAGCATTAGTGTCTTGAACTAATAATAAAGAGCAATTATCATGAAGTGGACATCTAAGTTGAATTATAGTAGTAGGTTTACGTTTTAATTAGAATGGAAATTATTTGATACAATGTTGTTGAAAAAAAAAACCTAGGTTGTTAATGTGTACCATTTGACGAAAGCATTAGATACAATTGTGTTAGTATTCTTAATTATGTGCCAAATGGATTGAGTGAGTTGAGGGCAAAAATTTCAAACAATCCGCCATTGGCGAATTGGAAAATTCCAAATCATCATCAATACACCAACCTTCAAAAACAGCTGCTCAGTTGAAAATTTGTATAATTTCAACTTGGAAATATAATTTGTATTTCCACTAAATAATATAAATTGTAGGGATGTTAGGCCCAAAACTCCTAATGTAAATTTATTATAATGGGCCCATAGCCCAAGCCGAGGATAAGGATTATTCTGAATAGGAGTAATTTCTAGCAAAGAAGACCGTGTTAGTAAGAAAAAGGTTAGGTTTTGGTTTCAAGGGCTTAAGGAAGTAGTGGCCGAGGATAATAACTCCTCGGCAAGTTGGAGCCGAGTTTAGAAGAAATAGCTCACTAATGCAGGAAAACCTCCCAGGAGGTTCTGTCGGTATGAATAGCCATCAAAGGGATATTGGACTGAAGGAAGTCCTAAGATATCTTAGGAACAAAGTTGTCACCTCCGCATTTAATGTTCTGCAGCTACTTTCCTAGTCGCATTAATGTGGAGAAGACCCCTGAACAGGGTGAAATTGGTTACCCCAAGACATATAAAACCAGAGAGGTGATAGGACAGACACTCAAGTGATGGCCCAGATGCTTAACAAATGTAGGATCAAGATGCTTTATAAGAAGATATATAAGGGAGGAGACCCTTCAGGAAAGGGGATTGGGAAAATCTAAAGGGAAACTCTATAATATTCAGGAACAAAACTTGTAACCGAATTTGAAGATAATATAAGAGAACAGTGCATCTCGAAACTTGTCGAGGATCATTTTTCTTTAGTATAATCCTATTTCGTTTCATTCTCTTACCGTCTAATTGATTCCCACGTTTGTTTAATCAACTACAGCCTAGTTCTCCAACCCATTTCTCTATAAATTTATTATTTTTGGGCTTTTTGGGCTTAAGCATTCCATATAGTGGGCTATAAGCACAAAACTGGTCCTTACATAAACCATAAAGGGAAAATCATAGGAAGTGTCTCACTTTCCCATAGATCAAAGTATACACATCTTAAGCAAGAGTATTTTCTAAAATTTTCTATAAAAAATGGAAAAAAAAAATTTATGAGTACCATATCTATGTCATTATGTATGCTTACAAATATGTTGGAAAAATATCATTCATTTTTCATATTAATATGTTTAAATCATGCTGTTAACCAAAATAAATAAATAAATAAATAATATTAGACAAAACAACAAAGAGGAGGGTTGGTCTTGGTAGTTTTAAAAAAACAAAACCCATTGTTTTAATAGTTGAAACCATCCAACTCACTTGAAAATCAATATCACATCTATGCAGGGTGAAGCAGGTAAGACATTTTGGGTAGATCAAGTTGGTTGTTGTACAAGTCTAATTGCAGATACAATTCAAATCTACTTATATCCTATTTAAGACTTAACACTCTCATATTGCATGCACAACATGATCCATCTAATTCGGGGGCATTAAGCAATGAAATTTTTTCAAAAGTGAAGGTTGAATGACTTGATTAATCTCATATGTTCTAAAGAAACAAAGTAAAATTTATAAAAATTCATGACGTCTCTAGTGAAAAAAAAAATATTTTGAGAAGATTTTTTTATATTTTTACTTCTTCATTTTGAAAGTAAATGTCATCTTTCATATTGTCATTTCAAAAAATTAATTTAATGGGAGACCAAAAAAAAGGTACTAAGAAAACCATGTGCATATGATTTATCATGGAACAAGGTGATGCTGTGAGGCATAATTGCATTTTGTGATGTATCGATGTCAGTATGTCACACAAATAAAACAAAAGGATTCTAAAACATCAATGATGATAATTGGTGACCTTGTTTATGGGATTCACATTTGTGTCCACCAATGTCTCAAGTGATTAATGAAAAAAAAAAGTCTATTATTTTCTAAAATTGAAGTGAAGAATAAGTGGAAAATTTTGGTAGATTTTTAATCATGGGTGGGATCCAAATAATCAATAGTACACATTATGGCCTCGTCGGATGGGGATTTAATATTTTCTAACCAATCAAAGTATGTGTGTGTGTGTGTTTTTAAAGGTGCTCATTATTTTAGCTAATGAACTATCTAAATAGAGTTTGCTACCCACTCATGATGGTAGATGGAGAGAGTGTCCTTTAACCCAAGGGCTAGGGAACATGTTAAAGGGTAACTTCACAAATATGGACAAACGAAACATGTATGATGTAACCACATACCGCCCTAAAAATTTAAAAAAAAAAAATTATATATATATATATATATGCATTCGATCACTTTAGTGCTCTACAATTAAAAATATATATACATTCAATCACTTTAATGCTCTACTAAGTTACAAAGTTAATGTTGATGAAATATCTAGTATTACCAATTTGCCATAAAAAAAGAAAAAAAAAAAAAAGAGTTATGGTAAGTTTTCATAAGAATAGTTTAAAAAAAAAAAAAAAAAAAGGAAAAAGAAAAAGGAGTAATACTATCTCGTGCAGGCCACCCTTTTATCCAAAAACAAGGGAATTTTTTTTTTTGCTCCCAGTAATAACGTTATTATTAAGTTATTATGTGTATATTATAAATATAAATAAGGATAATAATAGTATACATATTAAAATAACCAGTACTCGCTTCTCAAAAATAGATAAATAAATAACCAATACTCACTAAAATAAATAAATATATAAAAATACTCACTTGACCCAATGGTATCTCCAAGTCAGGATTCATATATATATAGGTGTGGAGACATTTTTGCCTCAAGACCAAGTGTTGCACTTTGTAATTTTTTTTTACTTCAAGTCCCACATTGGAAGGAAAACCTTCCTCTTCATGCCTTATAAGGGATGACCAATAGTTGAAGAGTACCATTAGTTTGGTTAAAAAAGATTACAAAGTACAACACTTGATCTTGAGGCAAAAAAACTCTCCCCTTCAAAATATGACAAGGCACAAATTAAACCACTAAGCAGGTGGTTGAATTTAGGTATTTTTGTTTTTTGTGTCATTAAAACTCTTCTTCCTTCTACAAGTAATCCAACCTTTTTTTTTTAAACCTTAAACTCACAAGCAATAATCCAACCTTTAAATATATCTAAAAGTGGGGTGGTTAATGTTATTAAAGTCGACCAGCTAGTAGCTACTTTTTAGTTATCAACTTATATTCACTATTTTGTTATCTTTATCTCCTTTTTTGATAATGACTAAATATAATTAAAAATCCTAGAAATGTTATGTACTATAATACTTTCATAACAAATTTTATGTAACAAGTTGTTATTGATATTTACTAATGGATAAAAAAGTAATTTCAATATTAAGTTTAAATTAATGGCATCAAGAATTTATCACTTATGATTTGTTATAAAAATATTATAGACATAATACTTCTTTTAAAATTATCTAGACTTTTTAGAGCATAAATTTCTTAAAATCCTATTCATTTATTTTACAATGAGTGGGTTGAATTTTGATATATTATTAATAATTTAAATAAACACCAAAATGTAGATAATTAATTCTTTTAAAAAATGTTTATGATGTGATAAAATCTAATCAGATCACTTAAAAATAGACTAATAGCATTTAAGAACTTTATGTTGGAGTTACCTTAACAAATCTAAAAAAAGTCTAATTTAATAAAATTTATCTTCTTTTCTGACAATGACAAAATATGATTTAAGTCCTAAAGACATGTAGGTTCCAGTTTGTTAGGACATATGTGATTCAATGTTAGGAACATATGTCACTATTTTATGTAATTGGCTAATCCTTTGACAAAACGCACTTACTTGTAATTGGGTAGATTTAGGATGTGTTTAATGCTTCAAGAAACTTTGTTTCAAGTTCAAGTGTTAAAGACATGCAAGTATGTTCAAGAATCAAGTCAGAAAGTGTTGTTCATTAAAACTCGACAGCTAGCATCTATCGAGATTTAGAAAGAGTTGTTTCAGCCCGAGGCTCAACAGTTGCTCGACAGATAAGGTATCTGTCGAGGTTTATGAAGTTCAGTTTTTCAAGACAATTTTTCATCCAATTCGTGAATGTATGTTTGGGTTTTCTTTTCTCATAACCCTAAACATATATAAGGATTATTTTAAGGGCCGTCAAATGTTACACAAGTTGCATGAGTTTGGAGCAAAGTCTTGTTCATGCAAATTGTGACCGGAGACAGAATTTGTCCTAGTTTTTCTTTCTCTTGAAGAAGCTGTTGTGTTTGTACACTGTAAAGTTTTGTAACCAAGCAACTTTGTGATCTTTATCGTCTGGATGAACTGAAGAACTTTGCAGCCAACATCCTTCTCAAATTGGTGATCAAGTCAGATACTAGGATCCGCGTAATTGATTAGTCACATACTGATAGCCGTACATTGAAAAGGAGAGATTGTCACTACATGGGGTGCTGTCGTAGGCAACCAAAAATAAAATCTATACTCCTAAAAATATATGTAGTAATGCGAGTAAGGATCGTTCCTACAGAGAATATCTAGCCTAATTTTATGCTACGTGGATAAAGAGGGGGGTTTGTGTATAATAAAAACAATTTTAAGAAAAAGAACTAAGGAACAATTCAAATTAAAGTATCAAAATCAATCAAGAGAACAAACCTTGGTCCAAATCAACATCTACCATCGGAATTTTATAACTGATCATCGATGCAAGTATATATCAATTCACACTTTGACTATTCATCGTTGGAACTATTTTCCTCTCTCTCCTTAGTTGCAGTTAATTAGAAAATGAACGATCTAATTAACCCTAACTACTAAACAACCTAAGACAAGCGCTAAAGGTTTAATTTAGTAGCAGCTTTAAGAATTAGAGAGATCGGTGAAGCTAAACAACACAAACACAAGCGATTGCATTTAATTTAGTCGAGCATTCTTCCTAAGATCTAATAATTTTTGACGCAGTAAATCATTAAATCTTGGTTGCTTCACAAGTTAGAGAGATCAAACAATTACGAATTTGATATCTAACCTAGCAGTAGATTGAAACGAATAATAAACTAGAGTAATTAAACAAGACAATCATGAAAATAGGCACAGAAGAACATCCGATATTCAAAGCATAAATTGAATAATAAAAACAAATTAGATCTCACAGTTTTATTGATTCCGAGACTTCAGTTTCTTTCAACCAAGTATAAAAGTTTTAGCCATGCAGAGCCATGACAGAAAACTCAAAGGAAAAAAATTAGAGAAAAGGGGAGAGAGAGGCGTGTGTGTGTCTGTGTAATTCTGATTTCTCCTCCCCTTTTACATGTTAATTTCTCCTTTCCCAAGCCTACAAAATCTCCTAAAAATATTCCAAATAATAACATCCAAATCTGACTAATTAAGGAAAATATTAAAAATAAAACAAAGTCCTAATATAACTAGGAAAGTAGTGTTTTTCAACTAGAAATTTCATGCATCAGATTTGGAATCTTCCAAAAATAAACCAAATAAGATCTGCATATTAGAATTTCAAGCAAAGGAACATTCCAGAACGTTAACAGTGTAGGTGCAGCAACTTCAATCCCGATCTCAACCTTGATGCGGCCTGTATCTCTCAAAACTCAAAACATGAAAGTTGTAGAAATTTGTCTTGGCGTTCCATAGTATCTTGAATCATCTCAATCGGAGTTCAGATGAGAGAATTATGCCCAGATTACGAAGCAATATCAAAGCTGCCCAAAATCACCAAATTAACTACGTTTTGCACTTTATGCCTCCATTTGCATCTTAAATCAAAATATAAGAATAATGAGTACATTTAGGCACCAAATAAATATAAAACACTAAACATTAAGGGATAAAAATCTGACATTTTGCATTCTTATCATTACAAAACAAGTCCAATTGGGTATTAGGGTAAGGTTCAATTGTAGGTTGGTAAAAGATACTAAGATTCCTTTACTTGTAATTGCTTGTTGTAATAATAGTGGATTTTCAGGAGTGGTGAACTTAAAATCACTCAGTACGATTTTTGCCTCGGAGGTTTTCTCCATTTGTAAACAAATCATCATATCAATTTAGTTTCCGCTGCATACTTAGTTTAATTGGTGATTTGTTTGTGCTACCATGCACTTTGCATGTTAATTTGATTAATTAATAAACTTGACTAATTAATCAATTAATTCATCACAAGAGGTCAATATGTTTTTGGCCTATCAAGTGGTATTAGAGCAGACACAATCTAATTAGGGTTAATCTTTACTGTGTGATTCATTGACTCCTGTTTGTCATGAACAGAGGACAATCTCTTATTATACCTCATTTACTTGATGGCACTAACTATGCATACTAGAAAATACACATGAGAGCTTTCTTACAATTTTTAGATGAGAAAGTGTAGCAAGTTGTAGAGATAGGCTAGATCAAGCCTAAAGAAGCGTCGACCGACTGGGATGATGCTAAGATCAAGGCAGCAAACTTCAACAGTAGGACATTGAATGCTTTATTCAGTGCAGTCACTAATGAGGATTTTAAGAAGATATCCTCCATTGAAACTACAAAGGAAGCATGGACCATCCTCCAGACAACCTATAAAGGAACCAAGGTTGTCAAAGACTCAAATTTCAGAGGCTTACTACCAATTTTGAAGAGATCAAGATGGAGAAGGATGAGTTATTTGATGAGTTCTATGTCAAACTCAAGGACATAGTAAACTCATCATTTAATCTTAGGGAAACCATTCCTAAACCAAGATTATGAGAAAAGTGCTCAGATCTCTGGCCAAAAGATTCCATGCCAAGATCATCGTGATTAAGGAATCAAAGGTGTTGGAAAAATACATGTTTGTATCGCATACAAAATATACGCAGCAGAAAATTAACGGATCTACTTTATTCTCAATCTATAATATGCACTATGTAAATTTCAGAATTCGAGTATAAGAGAGTGTACCTTGAAGCGGTGAATTTCAAAACAAAGATTGAAGCACTTGAGAATACTTTTAATCTTCACTCCAATTTCACTTGATGCCCAAGAAGTGTGGTCTCTCAATCAATTTCCAATGAGAGAATAATGAGTGTCCAACACTCACATACAAACCATTTCATTCTTTATAAGAACTCTCATGAAAAGACTTAATGAAAAGTCTCATGAAAAAGCCCTTAATAAAATTATGTATGTTACTCTCCTTATATACAATTGATTATCTAATTGGGCTAGTCTTTTGGGCCATTCCAGTTGGGTTTTAGTATGTGGCTTGGAGTGGGACCAAAAGGGACCAACAAGACTCTAGCTCCAATGGGCCTTGGGCTTTTCTGTCAACTCTTGACAAGTCCAAAGTTACCATTAACTATATTTAATAACACTATATAAATATAATTGCACTCTAGGTCTTATCTATAAATTATATTCCAAGATTTTATTATATATGCAACTCCTTCATTAAAATATTCGTAGTAATACAAAGTCATGAATGTTGACTGTCTCTTTGTAAATTACTACATCTTAATCCTTGAGTACCCGATTTAATCATTTATGTTATTCAATATATATTTATGAAATCTAATTCCATAAATATATACTTTAGTAGTTCCTTACTAAAGTGGTTAGGCCCAACACTCTGAATAACCAAGTCCATTAAACTTATCTCAAGAGAATATTTTATATTTCCGTTAAGAGACTATGAATTCCATCTTGAGAATATATGTTTCATCAACATTAAATGCGGTTGCCCAACATACTAAGATTTTGACCGTTACTTATAGATCTCACTCCTGATATATCAAGGCAATCTATATCTCATGATCAGGTCTATTATTCTCTCAGGATTTAGAGTTGATGTAAATAAAAGTCGTGAGATTTATTATTCATTTGACAGTCACTAGGAGAATAATAAATCTCAAAACAGTCCAGTTTAATATGTCTTAACTCTTAAAGCATATCAACATATCAACTAGAAGTCTCAACTTCCTTGATTAAGACAAGTCATCTTAGTTGATATGTTATAGTCTTCGCAGATGAAATGCCCAATTTCATCACTGACTACGAACTGAAATTCTGAATTTACAAAGAACTTGTGATTTATATCTTCTATGACTTTTCACATAAATTACATACTCTGCATCTCATGGACTAAGATAATGTCCAATTAGTTCATAAATAGATAGTCTCATATAATTAAACTATTTAATTATTTATAACATGCCAATAAATTAGATTTTTGGGCATAAACCCTAACAATCTCCCACTTGCCCTTAAAGACAATTTACCATATATTCGACACTTATCTCCCTTTAGAGTAATTCATAGTCACTCTAAGGCAAGGCTTGGAAACAATTTGCAGTTAGATTTATTGCATAAATTATCTTTTCTACTACTATTTCTCAAGTACTCATATCTCTCTAATGAGATAATACTTACGCTTAATGTGTATCTTCACCACTTAAGATGAACACATATCTTGAAGTCCAACTTCATGAATCACAATCAAACTATAAGTCAATATTTGTGCATCCAGTAACTATTAAATCCTCACTTTGGTGGACAAGCATATAATCCGTCATTCTCCTAAGATATTTGAGTATGTGCTTTATTCCTACTAAATTAAGTAATCTTTGATTCAATTGATATTTGCTTACCATGCCCATCACAAAATAGATATTTAGCCTAGTATATAGCATCTCTCTCTCTCTCTCTCTCTCTCTCTCTCTCTCTCTCTCTCTCTCTCTCTCTCTCTCTCTCTCCTGTTTGCATTAGTCTGCTTCTATGGCACCCAAATGCAAATCTACTCTGTCCCAAAACTCTCTTTGTTCTGGGGCATCCACTTCTTCTGATCCTACTCCTCCTGTTCGATTTCGTGATGAGCAAGCTCGAAAGGACTTCTCGGAGAACTTTTCTAGACGAGACGTTCATTTGGAACACCAAGTCATTTTTTCGGACTTCTCTAACACTGACCTGCCCACTATCATTCATAGTAAGGGTTGGGAGTCACTGTGTGACATCCCGGTCACTTGTCCATCCTTGCTAATCCAGGAGTTCTACTCCAACATGCATGGATTTGATTATTCAGTACCTTTTTTTGTTACTCACGTTCGAGGTACGCGCATTGTGGTCACACTGGATATTGTATCCAATGTGCTCCGTGTCTCAAGGGTAGAGCATCCTAACTATCCAAGTTGTGAGCGTTTGAGGACTGTGCCTAAAGACAAGCTTATGTCCACTTTTGATGAGTGTCCCTTTGTTTGGGGCGAGCGTCAGTTTACTCTGTGTTTGACCTTTACTAAAGGTCCTAAATTCATGAACATGGTTATGATTTTTGTTTTGCATCATCTTTCTCACTATAACTCTATCACCGAGCCCCATGCTCGATTTTTGCTTTCTCTTTTAGAGTTTCTCATTATAGATTTTTCAGTCTCATTTTATTCTTTCTATCATAGATGTATATAGGGATACGACAACCCATGATAAACTCATCTTCCCTTCGACTATCATGAGGATCTTACGCTATTTTTTTGTTCCCCTTCCCGTTTCCGACCACTTCTCTATTATGTGTGTCATAGACGCCGCTACCGTTAAACGGAGCGAGGCCCAGCTACGTTCAAGGCGGTCCGGTATGGCAGCTCCTCCCACTCCTTCAGCTCCATCCACCTTCGTTCCCTCCTCTTCTACGGGTGGTGTGACTTTTGATTTGATCATGGCGCAGCTTTAGCACATGAATGCTTACCTTGACACTCTCACTGATGAGTTGTGTCAGGTGAACACCCGTGTCGACCATATTACTAGATGGCAAGCTGGCCTTGGTGGCTTCGTAGAGTCTCCCTCTTCTCCTCCCGAGGCAACTGAGGAAGACGATGATGATGATGGAGATGGAGATGGAGATGCTAGCTCACCCAATGATGACGAAATGTCTACTTGATACTTTTACCCTTTGTCATTCGTGACAAAAAGGGGGAGTAGTTTTGGATATGTGAGTAGTCATTCTCATAGGGGGAGGGTTAGCATAGGAGATTTTGTTATGGGGAGTGTATTTATTGAGGAATGTAGTGAGGATTTTATGTATCTTTTTCTTTTCTTTCTCTTTTAGATACATTATTCTTGTATATTGGTCTTGTGACCATTTTGACATACATTGTACTTATATTTTCTTTATATATGTTGATATATGTTCTTTCACCTATCTCTCCATGTGTTGTTTATTTTCTTTCTTTATATACATGTTTCTTATTTAAGTGTATGCAATCTATTATTTCTGTTTCACACTAAGATGCCTTGATGAGTTTTGTTTAAAGTATTTCAAAAATACAGGTTGTCAAAGTCCACTTGTCATAAACTCTCTTCTAATAAAGTTTTTCAAGAGTTTGTATTAGGATAGATTTTATTGTATTTAACAAGTGAATATGAGATGAGTAATTTATAACTTCTCTCATATCTCATTTGTTTGTTATGGTTTTGTCACGAATTGTCAAAGGGGAAGATTATTAGGACACATGTGATTCAATTTTAGGAACATATGTCACTATTTTATGTAATTAACTAATCTTTTGACATGTCTCAAAAAAAAAAAAAACTAATCTTTTGACAAAGCGTATTTTACTTGTAATTTGGTAGATTTAGGATGTGTTTAATGCTTCAAGGAACTTTGTTTCAAGTTCAAGTGTTAAAGTTATGCAAGTCTGTCCAAGAATCAAGTCAGAAAGTGTTGTTCATTAAAACTCGACAGTTAGTATCTATCGATATTTAAAGAGAGCTGTTTTAGCCCGAGGCTCGACAGCTGCTCAACAAATAGGGTATTTGTCGAGATTTATGAAGTTTAGTTTTCCAAGATTGTTTTTCATTCAATCTATGAATGTATGTTTGGACTTTCTTTTTTCCTAAACATATATAAGGATTATTTTAAGGGCCGTCAAATGTTACACAAGTTGCACGAGTTTGGAGCAAAGTCTTGTTCATGCAAATTGTGACTGAAGATAGAATTTGTCCTAATTTTTCTTTTTCTTGAAAAAGCTACTGTATTTGTACACTATAGGGTTTTGTGACCAAACAACTTAGTGATCTTCATCATCTGGATGAACTGAAGAACTTTGCAGCCAACATCCTTCTCAAGTTGGTGATTAAGTTGGGTACTAGGATCCACGCAATTGGTTAGTCACGTATCGGGAGTCGTGCATTAAAAATGAGAGATTGTCATTACAGAACAAGTCCAATTGGGTATTGGAATAAAGGTTCACCTATAGGTTGGTATAAAGTACTAGGATTCCTTTACTTGTAACTGCTTATTGTGATAATAGTGAATTCTTGGGAGTGGTGACCTTAAAATCACCCGGTGGGATTTTTGCCTCAGAAGTTTTCCCCATTCGTAAACAAATCACCATGTCAATTTATTTTCTGCCGCATACTTAGTTTAATTGGTGATTTGTTTGTGTTACCATGCGCTTTGCATGTTAATTTGATTAATTAATAAACTTGACTAATTAATCAATTAATTCATCACAAAGAGTTAATACGTTTTTGGCCTATCACAGTTAGCTTAACTAGTAAGGTTTCTGATGGTTGAATAAAAGATCTGGAGTTCAATCCCTGCCTACACCAAAAACTGATTGGTGTCTTAGTCTGATGATAAAAGGACTTCAAAATAGACTGGTAGAATTTAAGAACTATATGATGGACTTGCCTTAACAACTCTAGAGAAGTCTAATTTAGTAATATATATTGGAATAACTCTCTCACTTCAGATTTTTGAAAATAAATATATAAAAATATCAATAAATGAAATATTAAATGCATCTAAACTTATGCTTTAAGTCTCCACAAATAATCAAACCATCAAATATTTTTACAAAGTTAGGCACTTTAGGGTTTAGGGAGCTATCATCAGAAACGGATGCCATAAGTTGAAAACTCTCCAAAAAAAAAAAAAATTTGGCTGCAACTTACTACTTTTTCTGTTATCCTTTCTTCTCTATTTATGTCATCTTTATCTTCTTTTCCTATATAAACACAAGGGATTAAGATTCTTAAATTATTTGCACAATAAATTGGTAAAACAAAAGGTAAATTACAACTACCCATCCTAAGCTATAGGGTATTTGAAATATAAGCCTCACACTTCAAAATTATATAATCAACACTTTCATTAAATGTTAATTAGCAATGTCCACCCTAACAATCACGTTGGAATAAAAAAATATACATTTTGTGGGCAACTATCTACCCTAGGGAGCCTGAACTATGATAACATTGGAAATATACCAATTCAACTATGAGAGTATTTACGATCTCTACCCTAAATTATAAGAACGTTTATAATGTACATCTCACTAATTTGGACTCTAATTTGGATGGTGGATAGATATCATAAATTATTCTTAAATTAAGACGTAGATTGTAAATTTTGAAGTTTAAAATACATGTCGATATTACTTACAATTTTTGTGGATAGTTGCAATTTACAATATATATAAAGAGACCCCCTTTTTAGTGTATAAATATTCTAATGCTAGATATTTTGGACTAATTGTTACTATAAATAGTAGAATCCATCTTTTTTGGTAAGTATAGTAGATTTTTAAGCTAGTAATTTTCAGGCAAATTGGTTCTTATCCACATCAAAGAGACAAAAGAACCACTGACTCCATATGTTTGGGCGTGAGGCAACTCGCCAATGAAAAGATTGCAGTGAGTTTAGAAAACAAGAAAAAGAAATTGTTGATGTGAAATTTCTTACTTTTTCTAGCAACATTATTGTAACTAGATTATCATATTGTGGCCCTCTGTCTCATTCCTAAATCATAGGGTCAAGATTCCTGCTTTTGATGTATGAATCTACCTAACATAATTTGCCTTACTAAACACTACTACTCCCTTTAAAAATTTGAAAATAAAGCAAACGCCTTGATTCACACTAGAACTAGAAGGAAAACTTATTTAGAATACAAGCATTGAAGTGTCATTATCCACGGCCATTTTGGTTGGAGACACGATTGCTTTTGTTCTTTTCTATGTCACTTAGAATGTAACTAGTCATCTATATGTACAAAGTTGATCATACCCTTCACCTTTTCACTGTTTTGAAATTGCAAAAAGGTAAAGATGTAGGTAGTGAATCTTGTTTAAACTTTGAACAATGAGTTTGAGTACTGTTAACTTAAAAGTCCTCAAACTCATTGTTCAACTACCAAAGAGAAATAAAAGAAGAACAAAGAAACAAAAAAGAAGGAAATATTTGCTAATGTGTATGCGCATTTATATGCTCTTTCTCTCTCACTACATGACAACTCAATCGAGTATTCACATATACTTTGGCAACTTATTTAAATGATTTAATAAATCATGATATTTAACATTGTGATTGATCTTATGAATTGTTGGGTAATGAGTTGAAAGACATTCTCAACCTAGTTTGATAAAAAAACTTTGTCCAGAAAATAAAACCCACGTATTTTCACACAAAAAAAGAGTAAAAGACAGATAATCCCACAACCACGACCCACCATTAGGTATTAGCCACAATGCTAGTGCTAGCATGCTCACAAACCATCACATCACTGCCAATACCACAGAACAGCCGCCATGACACAGCCACCATAATGGATAACAAAGGTAATGTAATGAGGGTACAGTATGCTTTGGTCAATATTCTAAGTCCTGGCTGGCCAAAACAGGTCATATTAAGCAAAATTACAAACTCACATCTGCAAATCACATTCAGATCCTGTCATCATTTTACATGGAAAGCATATATGTTTAAGTTGTTTAAGTTCCATGAGAATATGTTGCATTTGCTTGGTCTACAAATTAACATGCAACAAGATACGGGGAAAATTATACAATTAGAGTAAAAATCTGAATTCCCAGGAAACCTTTTCATCATGATCACATTGAGCAGCATGGAAACACAAACTCCATCAACCTTTCTTCCCAATGATATCCCCCCAGTAATCTTCTTAGTACTGCTAGAAACTACAAACTTAAAAGTAAATTCAGCAATACATTTCACTTTATAAAGTATATGAAAATTTAAAGCAGTTTGATACCAGCTTCCCTCAAAGAATCAATAACAGCTTTGACCTTACCATGATATTTCTGTTCCCTCTTCAAATGAACAGCAACAGCTGGGATGTCTTTGTACAGCAGGCGCTCCCCCAATAGTTTTCCAATCTTTGCAGCAGCAGCCACATCCCGAGTAGATTCCATGCATGACCTCAAGGCCTTCTCCTGTGAACTTGCAGCAGAGGCAACAGTGGCAGTTGGTATATGTACAACCTGGGCACTCAAATACTTGTTTGTAAAGTGCATCTTCAGAACATAAGGCTTCAGATACTGCATAATTCTTGGAGGCCTAGCTGGTGGAGGAATAACCATTCTGTTTCACATATAAATTAGAAGTTGAATCATAACATAGAACTATGAACTTTTAATTATCTCAAATAGCATACTCAAATCTTAAATGATTTTTTCTTGTGCTGGAACATATTACCACCAGCTACTTTGATTGAAAAATTATTTGAAAGCCAAATAGAGACAGCTACTTTATAGATTTAGGCCATTGTTCCCTAAATGAAAGGGGAAATACCTGAATCTTTTAATGAAAAGTGATTCATAGGATCAGTAGACACAGGACTTCAGGCAACTGAACGTAAAGGATAAATACAAATATTGTGTTTGAAAAGTTCATACCATTGAGTAATACATGGTATCAGACCTAAGGACCACATGGTATCAGAGCTAAGGACCACATGCTTATGTTTTATGAATCGTTTCTTCAATCTGGACTAAAACGCTGATAGACAGTCTCTCTTTCTCTTTCTTTAGAACAGAACATCAGGTATGGAAGCTTTCACATCCACCACAAGAGAGATGAAATGAATCTTTTTGGTTTGAGGCATGGAGTTTTTTTTTTTTTTTTTTTTTGGTTGTTGATAAATTACACATGCATTCAGCCCCTGACCTTACACTCCTCCCAGTCTAATGGGAGGATAATGACAAGAAGACTAAAAGAAAAACAAGTGCCCTAAATTGTTATCTAGGTAAGAGCTTCCATGTCAGTATATTCTAAAAGTTTCTTAACCTTTGTCGGACCACAGGCAGTGCCACTCCACCTCAAAACCAATTGGTAATGAGAAAGATACACTCAAATATTTTATGGCATTCAACATCACACCCGAAGAGTACGTTTTTAGAGCGGTTGTAAGGAGTTGAATTGTGGTTCCCCCAACATTCCCCCCCTCATGATGACGCTTCCGCAACTCAAATTCCGAACCTTGGCTCTCATATCATTTGTTAGACCAAAGGCTATGTCATTTCTCCTCAAAACCAATAGCGATGAGGAATACACATTTAAGTCTTTTATAGTATTCAACATCGCAATCTGCAGACCTATTTTTAGAGCAGTCAGAGGGAGCCAAATTGTGGTCTGCCCAACAACCTTATAGGCAAATCCAACTCACCAAACAAACAACATAAGTCATTTCTTCAAATCATTTTCTTTTGTGTTACCGCATATCTCTTGAACCAATCAATTGGAAATGCTTAGTGTTCATGCACAAGACAAATGAACAACTTTCTTGCCAATTTCACCAACGTATTAAAAAATACGACTAGTCAAACAATGAAATTTAGTCAAAGATCTTCGTATCTCTATAATCAAAGCAACAAGGTGCAAATAACTATCTTTTACTCTTAAACTTAATTTTATTTTATATTTAAAAATTTTTATAAAAAAAAAAAAATCTGAAAGTTTCAGATAATACAAAAGCATTATCTTTTCATTTCTCACCAAACTATATTTTGTTTAGCAACCAAACTTGAATTAAGCCTCATACTAACACAAATCTCTAATTTTTTTTCCTTGCTCATTATCATTACGTTTTGACAATATCACAAAAGTTCTATAAGACAGTCAATTGGCCAAAAGCAGTTATCTTTTTATTAATAAGATCTTATAATCACCCTACATAAAAAAAGACAAATTACTAGAATTCTTTTGTTTAATTCCTAAGAAACTAAAAAGAATATTACTTTTGAATCCTATGCTTTATGCTGCTTCCATCTTAAAAAATTTAAATTCTTTTTCCTACATAACCTCACAACCAAAATGACAACAGACATAATTCAAATGAAATATATCACAGAAAGTAAAAGTTGAGGATAAGCTTACAAGAACTCTTTCATCTTGATTTATTTTTTTATTATTTACCATTTGAAAGATGAAGAGTGGACATCATTATTATTTTTTGAATACTTTCAATTCAAACTTTTTTTCTTCATTGATTGAGATTCAATTAAAGAGTTGAATGAGAGTATAATGTTGGATAAGATAGTGTTGGGGGAGATAACACCTTGGGGAGACTCCAATTAAGGGGTTAACATAACATATAGGGTACCACTTGACTCAAATGCTTAAGCCAATGGGTTTGCTCCCAATTATGTTATATTAACCACTCGTTCTTGTCATTAGTTAGTATTCAATGTGGGACTCTACTACTTAGCTAACCACATGACCCACATGTAAACATTCCAAACAGATAGAATAGCAGAGAAGAATACATGTGCTCAACCCAATTACTCTAATAAGAATTCATAGCCGACCCCAAATTTTGGAACTAAATCCTTGTTGTAGTTCATAGTGATGATGGCTAAGATTCAATATACAAGCAATATAATTCTCAATATTTTTAAATTTTAATCATTCTTTAGAGCTGCCACAAGAACAAGCTCTCCAAAAAATTACGCAATCAGTTGGAGAAAACAGTTCCAGAAAATAACAGGGCAGTAATTTAACCAAGAAAATAAATGAATGAAAGAAAACCATTGTTTCCTCAGAGTCTCAGACCCACATGATCCACTATTTACAACATGCTCTGTGGTATGTATCAAACCAAAGAGTAAGCACAGAAGCACAATAATAAACTATAAGCTCTTGCCTTTTCGTTTACATTTGGCTATTCATTCAAAACTTCAATCAAACAATGTGGTTGCAACTCCTAAAACTCGAAAAACAAACGAAACATGCAAATCTAACACATTTCAGGACATGGGTTCTTCATAACCTGACCCATAGTACAGCAAAAACCTTTCTTTTCTAAACTTAACCCTCTGTTTGGTCCCCGAGAAAACGAAGGAAAAAATGAAAATGAAACCGGATGCATATTCAGAGCATTGACATTTCAAGTTCTTTAATTCCTAAAACCCCATAAACCCTTTAACAATGGAAACTACTCTAAAGTATTCAGATTACTGTGATTCTCAGGAACCAAATCAATAGAGAACATAACAGTAAAGGTAACATTTTTATTGAGAAACTTTGCAAATAACAGAGAGGAATAGAAAATGCAGAGAGGGAGTACCTGTTGGGTTCTTTTTTTCTGCACTTGTTCAGACTCTAGACTCTAGAGAGCGCACAGACTGAACTACATCCAGAAGTACTCACTGAAAATGCCAAATTTTGGTTTCTAAATAATTTTTTTATTTTTTTTTAAAAGCATTGGTAATCCAAGAGCTCAGCCCATTGGGCTTGTACTAGGCCCATATAAAGTTTGGGCATTGAGGCTGCATTGTTGTTTATATGTTTTTTTTTTTTTTTTTTTGGTGGGCTTTTAAATTTTTCTATGGTGGAAAATACTAGGCTGGAGTTCAATAAGGGTGAGGGAATTTCTGATGAAGCGGTAAGATGTGAAAAGATTGGAGAGAATTTCCATGGCGAAAGCACCCTGTTAGGTTGATAATGACACTGCAAATGTGATTAAAGTGGAAGTAGAAGGATTGAACTTTAATAATTTTTCATTGACAAGGGTGGAGGTGCCACTAGGATGAAAAGCCATTGGCATGTTGTTGTTCTTGTTTTGAGAGATTAGGGTATAAATAATTGTCTATATATATATTATGTACGTTTAAGAAAATGAATGCAGTGAATTCTTTTTATTTTTTATTTTTATGCAAGTGAAACATTTATGAAAATGTGTGCTGTTGTTTTCCCTTTTTTTTCATTGGTTAATAGAATCCCTATGAGGCTATGACCTATCTCCTCCCCCTCCATAATTTCGTATGCAACTGTTACAATAAGTAGTGTTCTATACATGGTTTTAAAAACTGAATTGATCAAAGAACCAAAAAAGAGTTTGATTTTTGGTCTTTTCTAGTTGAACCGACATTTTTTTTTTTTTTACAGTTTTTATCATATTGGATTATGGCTTGATTCTTGATTGAATTCACTAGTCCAGTCCGATTTTTGAAAATCATGGTCCAATGCCTATTTGAGAATTACAAAAAAAAAAAAAAAAAAAAAAAAGATCTAAAAAAAATCCCATTTGAGAAAAATTATTTAGTAGTTTTTGGATTTTATATTATTATTATTTTTGCTGAAAGGTAGGTAACATTGAAAAAAAAACTATAACAACACGCCGACAATAGACATTCATAGAAGAGAACAAACAATACACCCATCAATATCAAACAAACAAACTACCAACTAGAAACAAGATCTAGCCATCAAGCTATAGAACAAAAGCCATTAATGAACATACTAGTCATGACAAGTAATTCATACTTAGAAAAAAAAAAGAACATAACTCTATAAACAGCCTCCATTTGACCTTAGTACAGTTTTCTGGTCAAGAGACACTGCAATATAATTATTTTTTGGTCCTTCATTAGCCAGATTTTCTTTGATTAAATGCTTAGGATTGTGTGGAAATAATTTAGCAGTTAGTAATATGTATTAGTTTATAAATCAATGTCACTTTTTAAACCAAAAAGTAATTAATAAATATATTTATTATTTGATTGTTGTGGACTAAATCATCATAATTGTAAGAACCAGATTTGAATTCCCAGTCCAATGAGTGGATGGACTTAGGCCCAAAAAGCTCAAAATAATGAATTTGTAGAGAGTAGGTTGAAAAATTGAGCTTTAATGAATTAGACGAGTGCTCAGGTAGATTAGGATGACAAGAGCATGTGATTAAACTAGTTTACGCTGAAGAAAATCATCCTCGACAAAATTCGAGGAGATCTATTCTTATATATGACAGGTTCGATTACACAATTTGTTCTTGATGCTACAACGTTTTTTTTCGTTCCCCTTGTCTCGTTGCCCCTTTCTACTTTTATACTATCTTTCCTTTTTCATCTCCACCTTCCACGTGCATGCTAGATGGTTGGTATTAATACTTGTCCCATCAACGCCTCTCATAAGTCCTCATGTTGTAGTTGTAAAGCTGAAAACCACTGTTTAGGTATCACCTTCATATTAATGCGGCCAGAAAGTTAGCTGCAGAGCATTTAATGCGATGGCAACAACTTTCTCATAGGATATTTCAGGACTTTTCCCTCTCTGACGTCTCTACAATGCTTATCAGCACCAACGAGACTTCTTGGAACATCACCCTGAGCGACAGACAACTTCTTTGGACCTCGGCATTGGTAAGCTGAGGATGCATTTATCCTCGGCCCACCCTCTTGAGCCATTGTGATAAAAACTAACCTGTATTTACTAATATAGTCTTTTCTTAATAAAGATTTCTCTTTCTCGGACAACCCTTCGTCCTCAGATTGGGCCACAGGCCCGAAAAACAAACAAATGATGAACCCCTGGGCCCAATATCCCTACAATAGCCCCTCGAGATCCTTCTTTCTGGCTCCTCGGAAGAAAAAAGTATCTCAACATCACTATGTTAGCTCTATGCTCATTTCGTCCCACCTCTGCTCACAAAGACGCCTTTTTAGCTGCCCAAGATATGCTCCTATCGCTTCGGCTAACGAGACGTGCTCCTCATTAAATTTTTACAGCTTTATGTTCCTCACATTCTATGGTTCGATATGAATCCAACGGTTGAGAACTCTGTGGGGATATGGGCGAAAACTTTCCCGCTCTGCAGCTCTTTCTCTAATATAAATACCACTTAAATCAGACACTCTCTTTACTTTAGAAATCACTTAACTCTTTAGCACACATACACTAAACTTATCAACTCTCTCACCTTACTCGTGCTTCTACAAACTCTAAAAGCCTGTTCGAGGACACATTCCTTATTTCTGTAAGTCTTCACAAATCTTTGCACTTTACTTTTCCATACATTTTTCTATTCTTCGTACTTTTCCTCTCCTCGGTTCTATTTTTTTCTCTCAACCTCTTTAGGTTCCTCCCAACCCTTCTAGAAATAGGTAGATTTAAGAGTTTGGTAAACTCCGAGTAGGGGATAGAGAATTTTAGGGCTTAGTATAGGATCCCTCCAGGAGTGGGCATTAGGTATTGTGCAGAGGGATAGCGGCACGTAGATAGGCAAGAGGGAGAAGTAGTAATCCCAATGATTGCCTTCATAGAAGGTAGGATGAGAATCCCTATAGGCACTGTGACCAGGGATTACCTTAGGGCCCATAGGTTGGCTCCTACCTAGTGCGCCCCAAATATGTTCAGGATACTAGGGTGCATAAATGCTCTCAAGGACAAGATGGCTTTAGGGCTCACCCATCACAATGTCAACTGGGTTTATAACCTCCGCCACCTGAAGGGGTAAAGGTATTACTTAAAGTCTAGATATCCTGAAGTTAGGCTTATTTAGTGCCTTCCTGAATCCAACAAAGGCCTTAACAAGGATTTTTTGATCGTATCAAGGGAGCGACATGATGGCCTCCCCTGCCTGACGAGAGAAGGACAGCCGGGTGGGGTCTTAGGTCTAAGGTGCTTATTTACAAGCTCTTTCCATTCTTTTTTTTTATTATTATTTTATTTTATTATTTTTTTTTTATACATTTGATAAAGGATTTCTTGTGTTCCTGATGATTTTGCAAATAGACACGCCACTGAATCGAACTTTAGCCTAGTCAACAAGGAGAGTTTGGACAACATACTCCGAGACGAGGTCTTCATACATGACGACAGCCAATTGCGAGTAGCTCACCAAATCTTAGGGTACAAGCCGATCTCATCCAGCTTTCAGGCTCCAAAGTGCGTGATCAAAGCCAAAGACCCCTATCTACACCGCATAAGTGTAGTTGCCCCTAGTTTCTCCTCCCTTAAGGCATACCTATTCCAGAAGGCACCCTCTCCACTCAACCTATCCCAAGAGGTGATCTTGTCTCTCAACCAATCCTGGAGGGCATTCCCAAAGTAGCCTTTCCATCCCAAATCGCAATTGGTGGATCTACATCCTCCCAACCTACCGACAAAAAAGAAGACAAGGGAAAAGAAGAAAAAGAAAATGAGGTAGTAGACGTCTTTGATTCAGACGACCTCTACAAGGTTTTCAATCAGCCCTCATCTCCCGTGACGTCAACTGGTGACCTCGGCCAACTTTCCCAACTTCCATCCAATTATATTGAATGAGCCATTACTTTATTAGACGAGATGGGGATTCAAAGAAAGCAGAGGTCGACCTTCTAAGAGCTGTTGGAGTCCCTACCTAGGAAGGCTACCCAAACCTAACTTCCTACTCCTTCAACTCAGACCCATCTTCCTACTCTTCCACTTGCTCAACAAACTCGTGCCGACCTTATGGACCATAAAAGGAAGAGGGAAGACAAAGGTAAAGAAGTCATAGAGACTAGGAGAACCCACTTCTCTTAAGAAGTTGATCTTCAGAGGGGGTCTAAGCACCCCCGAGGCAAGCAAACGAGGTT
Source organism: Quercus suber (assembly GCF_002906115.3). NCBI lineage: Eukaryota > Viridiplantae > Streptophyta > Magnoliopsida > Fagales > Fagaceae > Quercus > Quercus suber. The sequence continues at coordinate 415,981 of NW_027069707.1, read as the reverse complement.
GGCCCATGAAGCAGATAAGAAAAGTGAGCACCAAGTTGTAACCCTAGCTTAGGCCCTACCCTTGAAGCTGGATGGGGCTCCTCTATCAAGTGATGCCTCCATCCGGGACTTCTAAGGGGGGATGGCTGTGTACGTAGCCAATGTTGTGGAACAAACTCTACTGCTGCCAAAGAATATGGCCGACCTCAGATCCATGAGGAAACATAAGGTCTTCTTCGGCCTTAAGAGAGATTTAGCCATGGTATGCCTTCTCTTACTTACCTATTTATTTTCTCTTACTTTTATTATTATTACTATTATTATCAATTTAACTTCTTCTCCTTCTCAGGCCGTTCAAGCAGTTTTTAGGGCTGAGAAGATGGTGAACAGCTCTCACCAGTTGTTCAAGAAAGAGGAGGGGAGACGAATTGCTGCCATGGAGGCCTTCCATGTGGCTGAAAAAAGCAATAAAGATTTGAAGTCTAAATTGACCAAGGAAGAAAGAGAAAGAAAAAGCGTCGTAGCTGCCTTGGAAAGCGCTGAGAAGCAGGCCGAGAGCCAGCGGATCCTTCTTCGAAATGCCAAGGATCAACTGGCTACCTCCAAGAAGCAGATAGCTGCCCTAAAGAAAAAATTGGAAGAGGTCAGAAAGGCCAAAGACCAAGCTAAGAAGGCTAAAGAGGAGGCTGAGAAGGCTCGGGAAGCGGCATAATAAGAAGGTTATGAAATTGGAGTGACCGAGACTGAGGATGCCCTTAAGGCTGAGGTCCCAAGGGTGTGTAGAATTTACTGTGCCCAAGTATGAGATGAAGCCCTCAACCAAGCTGGGGTTGAGGCTTCTTCTGTGCTTAGGAGGGCAAAAATGTCTACTACCCTCTGGCCATCCGTGCTTCTTCTTCGAGCAGCTCCATAGTAGTTGCCCCTTTCGAGGCAAGAGATTTTGAGAAGAACAGCCCCAACAAGGTCCCCCCCTATTGGCAGTCCTCCAAAAACAGCCAAGGAACCTGGGGCGAATGAAAAAGTAGTTGAAGTGACTAAGGAGATGGCCTCTGATGCCAATGTATCCACGACTGCTAACCAAGACCTTTCCAAAAGCAAAGAGGACACTAGAATGGAGATTGTTTTGGCAAGCCTTCCAATTCTAGCCAAGGGTGACTCCAAGGGGGCAAATTAGGGTTCCTCGGAGGTTGCAGCTCAGCAAACCAAGGCCCCTCCTCCAGGTTAAATAGTAATAAAAAAGAAATAGATTTAGGACAGTTCTTTTTTTTTTTTTCCTTTTTTGTTTGGCAACTTCTTCTTTGGTTTTTATAATTTGTAACCGAGTTACCATTTTGTATTTAACCTGCCTTGCTTAAAGGCTTTTGTTAACAAAAGTTATGAGAAATTTGCTTATTTCTATGATCTTTATTCAAGTACTGATATAATTTCTATCTTGTCTAGCACTCAATAAACGTAATAACGGGGTGAAACCCTTTCTCATCAATTTGTATGAGTGACAGAAAAGTTATCACATCTTACATGATTAGTATTAACACAAGTGAAATATACTAAGTTCATCATCTCGACAAAGCATAACTATAATTTTAAGATCATACACAGTATTGTAATATGCACATAGGTTTAAAACTACTTTGTGCCTTACTCATTGACAGGTTCATAGCATTAAAGGGATTGTCAACTTTTAAATGGACACAAGTATGCCTGTAAATGCTTTTAGTGATGCTCATAAGTATTTAACCAAGACTCTTGTTGCAGTGAAAATCATTGATGATTGGAATGATTATACCTAACATTAAGGTAATCAATGAGGAATACTACTTTACCTTAAACGTGTGGTGCAAAAAGTTTGCAATATCCAAGGCTTTGCCCTTACTCTTGGCAAAATGATAAGAAGTATTACTCTACCCAAAGCAGGTGGTCTGAGGAACCAAGCATAGCTAAGGCTCTGTTCAATACTTGGAAAGATGTCATAATGTGTTAATTTTATCAAGGTATGTGGTTCGAGGAGCCAAACATGACCAAGGTTCTGTTTGATACTTAGATCAATGTCAGGAAGTGTTAATTTCCCTAAAGTACGTGGTTCGAGGAGACAGGCATAACTAAGGTTCTGTCTAACACTTGGAAAAATAACTTAACGTATCAATTTACCTAAGGTATGTGGTCAGAAGAGCCAGGCATGATCAAGGTTCTGATTGATACTTAGATTGATGTCAGGAAGTGTTAATTTCCCCAAAGTATGTGGTCCGAGGAGCCAGGCATAACTAAAATTATGTTCAACACTTAGCACAATGATTAAAAGATATCAAATTATCCAAGGTATATGGTCCGAGGAGCTAGGCATGACCAAGGTTCTATTTGATACTTAGATAGATAGTAAAAACACACGACACACAATATAACAAAGGCAGATAAGGTAAAGAAAACCTTCATTAGTAATAATACCTTCTAAGGTTATTTACATTCCAAGAACGGGGTACAACATTCTCCTCTAGATCTTCAAGATAATACGTGCCTATACTAGCCAACAGCCCATCGTTACCACTCAGAGTGAAAGAACTTATCCTCAGTGTAGGGAACCGAGTTTCCAAAGGAATGACAACCTCGGCCCCATATGTCATCGAAAAAGGCGTCTCTTTGGTAGACCTACGAGGTGTGGTCCAGTATGTCTAGAGAACATGTGGCAACTCCTCCACCTATTTTCCCTTCACGTCGTCCAATCTCTTTTTAAGCCCCATTCATTATGACCTTATTGACAGCTTCAGCCTGTCCATTCCCCTAGGGATATACTGGGGTGGAATACTTGTTTGTTATACCCAGGTCACAGTAGTATCTCCTGAATGCCTTTCCAAGTCCATGATATTTGCCAGTGGTTCAGTTTCAATCCATTTGGTGAAATAATCTTTGCCGACCAATAGATACCTCTTATTCCCTGCTACCTTTGGGAAAGGTACTACAATATCCAAGCTCCATTGAGCGAATGACCAAGGACTGAACAAAGGATTAAGGACCCCCAGGTTGGTGAATATTTAAGGCAAACCTTTCGCACTAGTCACACTTCTTCACATAGTCTTGTGCTTCTTTCTACATATTCGCCCACCAATAGTCTTGTGTGAGGGCCTTGTGAGATAAGGATCTGCCCCCCGTGCGGCTTCCGTAAATTCCTTCATTTAATTCTTCCAGAAGTAACTCCACTGCTTCAGGGTGTATGCATAACAAATATTGGCCGAAAAAGGATCTCTTATACAATTTTTGGTCCTCGGACAACCAGAACCGAGGAGCTTTCCTCTTCACCTTATCAGCTTCGGTCTTATTCTCAAGCAGGACATCTTCCTTGAGAAATAACACAATAGGGACCATCCAGCTAGGACCCACCCTTATTTGATGGACATGAACCACGTTTCTTTTTGCCTCAGTAGGATTACATAAATCCTCAACAAGGATCACCCGAGGTAAGCCTTGTGCCGAGGACGTTGCTAGTGTGGCAAGAGAGTCCGCATGGGTATTTCTATTTCTAGGAACTTGTGATAAAGTAAAAGACTTAAACCCAGACTATAAATGTCTAACTTGGCTCAAGTATTCCTGCATTCTGAGATCTCTGGCTTCAACTCTCCTTAGACTTGACCCACCACCAGGCTTGAATCAAAGAATACCTCCACTAATTTTGCACCCATTTTTTGAACTATGGTCATCCCTATTAGCAAAGTTTCATACTCAGCCTTATTGTTTATGGTCGAGAAGCCTAATCTTAGGGATTTTTCAATTATGACCCTTTCTGGGGATATCATCACCAGTCCCACTCTAGATCCTCTATGATTAGTTGCTTCATCCACATAGACCTTCTATGACAGAGGTTCATGGACAGAGATTACTTCAACCAATTTTCCATCCATGTTTTGCTCCTCTACCCTCTCTTCTACAGGGAATTCAGTAAACTCAGCTACCAGGTTGGCAAGGACCTGATCTTTGACAGAGGTACGAGGCATGTATTTAATATCAAAAGCCCCTAGAATTGTGCCCCACTTTGCAATTCTTCCTATGTAATCAGCACTCTGAAGTAGAGATCTGAACGGGAGTTGGGTTAGTACAACAACTGTGTGTGACTGAAAATAGTAGGAAGCTTGTGCGTAGCATGCACCACGACTAGAATGGCCCTCTCCAGTGGTAAGTACCGAACCTTGGCCTCATGTAGTGCCTTGCTCACATAATAAACTAGCCTCTGTACACCACTATCAAAGCGTATTAGCACCAAACTCACCACGTGGGAGGCCACTGCGATGTAGGCAAACAAAACCTCATCCACCTCAAGTCTGGACATAATGGGTGGTTGAGACAGATACTGTTTCAACTGCTGGAAAGCCAGGACACACTCCTCAGTCCATTCAATTCATTTCCATTTGTTCAATAATTGAAAAAAGGGTCTACACCTGTCTACTGATCGAGAAATGAATCGATTTAGAGCAACAATCATCCCTATAAGCTTTTGGACCTCTTTGGGATTTTGAAGTGGTTGCAGATTGTTGATTGCCTTAATCTGGTCAAAATTGACTTCAATTCCGCAGTATGTAACCATATAGCCTAAGAACTTCCCTGACTCGACACCAAAAAAGCCCTTGGAAGCATTAAGTCATAGCTTATGTCTCCTCAAGATATCAAAAATATTTTCGAGGTCATTATAATATGTTCGGAATTCGCTTTGCTCTTTAACACCATATCATCGATATAAATCTCAATGTTTTTCTCCAATTGCGGCTTAGACATCCTGGCCATCATCCTCTGGTAGGTAACTCTTGCATTCTTTAAACCAAAGAGCAACACATTGTAATGGTAATTCCCAATATGAGTGACAAAAGTTATTCTCTCTTAGTCATCTCAAGCTAAAGGTATCTGATGGTACCCTTGAAAAGCATCCAAAAAGCCCATCCAAGGATCGCTCACAGTTGCGTCTACCAGCTGGTCAGTTCGAGGCATAGGGAAAGGGTCCTTTGGGCAAGCCTTATTCAAGTTTATAAAATCTACACATACGCGCCACTTCCCCGTCTTCTTCTTTACCACTACTGTGTTAGCCAGCCATTCAGGGTAAAAAACCTCTTTAATAGTCCCGGCCTGCTTAAGTTTCATTACCTCGTCCTTAATAGCATCAAAGTGTTCCTTAGATGAACACTGAGGTGGTTACTTCCTAGGGGTTACAGATGGATTAACATTCAGATGATGGCAGATGAAGCTTAGATCCACCCCCAGAGTTTTGTAAGCATTTCAAGTGAAAACATCAACATTCCTCTTGAGAAATTCCACTAACTCCTCTTTTTCCTAAGGTGGAAGTTGAGCTCCAACCTGAAAGAACCTTTCCAGATCATCACCTAGGGTAAATTTTTCTAAATCTTCATATTTGGCCTTCTCAGTTGGCCCTTTCGCAAGTAATTCCGGAAACTTTAACTAGTATAAGTTTTCTTTAATCAAGGCTGAGGACTCAGCTGCTGGCTGATGCAAGATTGCAGACACAAGGCACCACCTAGCCATGGATTGGTCTCCTACTAGTTCCTCAATCCTGTCTCTTGACAGATACTTCACATTCTAGTGCAGATTCGAAGAAATAGCCCCTAGGATATGAAGCCAGGGCCTAGCCACAATGGCCGTGTAGGGGGAGTATGTATCCACCACTATGAAGTCCACTTCCACTACCTCTAAGCCTGTTTGTACAAACAACCTAATCTAGACTTTTGGGATGACAACCTTCCTATCAAAACTTACTAGAGGTTAATCATAGGCGGTCAGATCTTTAAGTTTTAAGTTCAACCCTTTGTATAAATCAGGGTAGTTGATCTCTACACAACTGCCCTGGTCCACCATTACTCTTTTCACATCATACCCCCTATTCTAAGGGTGACCACCAAAGCGTCATCATGTGGTTGGATAGTTTCAATCTTGTCTTCGTTCAAGAAACTCAACGAAGGTCAGATTTCCAATCTAGCTTTCTTCGGCTCGGAGTTGGAGTCCTCGACTGGTGATCTAGCTACAGACATCACCATGGAAGGATGAGATCCAGTTCTCCCAAGTGTAGCAAAAATGACATTGATTGTACCTAACGGGGGCTTTGAAGGAGCATTCCCCTGAGCCCCTGACCTTGACTGGTCTCCTTGTCCGTTAGGTTGGTACAAAAATTGTTGCAACCTCTCTTCCTTGACCAGTGTTCGGGGGCCTTTTTCAGTTGCCCAGCCACGTGTGATCCATTGGAAGGATGACCTTACTAGGCCCGGGTTCTTTTTGGAGAGTTGCGTTCGGAACTCAACATCGAGCCACGTGGTCTAACGACTATCGGCGTATTTTTAAGCCTACAAAATCATTAAGGCCAAAATCTAAGAATTACGATAATGGTTAAGTAAATATGTAATATGTGTTTGATATGATAGCTTTGATTAGTAGTTGTAATAGTAGTTGAAATAAAGTAATTTGTATTTAAAGGTGAAGTAAACATGGAGTCAATGATGTAGATTTAAAGATATGGAAGCAAAGTCACTTATCTTTGTATGGTTTATAACTCCAGCTGTATAGCATCACTGAGTTGATAGGATTCTAGTAGAATGCCAGCGGTAGAGGCTAGTTAAGTTTGCCCTTCTTATCACGCATTTAAATGAGTTTAAGTCTTAGTTAATAGTTGTAATAGTAGTTGGAATAAATTAATATGTATTTAAATGTGAAACAATCTTATACTCAATGATGTAAATTTAAAGATTAGGAAGAAAAGTCACTTATCTTTGTATGATTTGTAGCCCCAACTGTATAGATTTTGAGAGCTGATAATGTCCCAGCAAAGTGACCCCAGTGGTAGAGAGGTAGTTTGCCATGATAACTTCAAGATTAAGGGAAAAAATGGATGCAACTGGAGGGAGGGAGAGTATGTCCAGCTGTGTGTAGGGGCTGGTTAAGCTTGCCCCTCTTATCATGCACTTAAATGAGTTTTCCCCTTGATAATGCTCTTTTAGTTTTTGTGAAGTTATGAATAGTATTGCCTTCCATGAGAAAGGCTTTTGTATGGAGTATATGTGCCTTCTAAGAGAAGGGCTTTATGTAAGAAGTAGTTGTGCCTTCTAAGAGAAGGGCATTGATATGAGATCTTGGTGCCTTCTAAGAGAATGACTTTAATAATAAAAGTTCATGCCTTCCATGAGAAGGGCTTTTAGTATGAGTGTTTGATATCTATTGAGAAGTGTGGAGATGGTAAAAGATATAGATATTTTGTGGGATGTAGTATATGATATATGGAAGTATGAGAGATATGGAGGTTAAAGATAACAAAAATGTGAGATTATAACCGCTAGAGAAGTTGTAGAGATTGCTTTCCAAGATGAAAGATTTTGTAAGAGAAGAGTATGGAGATGTGTTTAGGTATTTAGAGATAGGAGCAGTGAGATTGGTGTATTTTCTGAATATGGAGAGTGAGAGAATGAGTATAAGAGGGGTAATAGTGTTGTAATGTGTTTAACAATGTTGCTGGGATTTACTGCTGGATCTTCTGCTGGAGGAGTAGTCGAGATTGCTTTCCAAGAGGAAAGATCTTGTAAGAAAAGAGTATAGAGATGTGTTTATGGGCAGCAAAACAGTAGAATTTCAGAGTGAGAAACTATGAAAGTGGAGCTTAGAAGAGTTGTGGTGTGTTATATATAATGGTGTAGTAAATGTGTATGAAATTATATAAGAGAAGTGAAGAAAGAGATGTTTAGAGATATGAGCAACAAGATATATGTATTTTCAGAATATGGAGAGTGAGATGATGAGTATAAGAGAGTAATAGTATTGTAGTGTGTTTAGCCAAGCTACTAGGATTTTCTGCTGGGATGGTATGAAGGTTTATGAATGGCATTTATGAGCTAAGGGCTAAAGAGTTTAGTTCCTAATTTAGAAACTAAAAACCCAGAAGTTTAGTACTTCATTAAGAGCTTCAGAAGATAATTAAAAGGAGAAAGAATAGGGAAGCTTATGAGAGAGTTCCCCTCCATTGGTGTCCCCCTTTGAGGTGTTAAGAAAGGGTCCCCCTTTAGAGCTGAGTTTAAAGGGGTATTTTAGCAAAGAATATCAGCCAAAATTTGTCCCAAATAGCAATGAATTTCCAGAGAATCCATCTTAAGATTTGGGCAAAAATGATATGTTTAGCTTTAAGGTATTCTTGCTATTTCGGGTAAGAGCTGCTAGAGAAAGAGAAGCAGAAAAGAAAAGTATTTTGGCAAGAAAAAGATAGTTACTTTAGTTGGTTTTGGTTTTAGCCAAAAGTGCAAAAATCAGTAATGCTCAGGCTGCTGGGTCAGTTGTGACAGCTGTTCTGAAAAGGTTATCCTAGCTGTCAGGAAAAGCTGTGACAGCTATCATGAGACAACTGTTTGCTTTGGGCAGAAGCCAATGAGGTCAGATGGGTCATTTCAGACTACTAGAGAGGTCATTTCATTGATTTGGCTAAAAAAGGTAAGATCTCTTTTAAGGGTATCTTGCTATTTTGGGTATAACAGCTGGTTACTGGGATTTCAGTATTAAATGACTGATGATATCACTTCCAACTAGGTGTCAAGTGCTAAATACATTACTGAGGTTTAATTGAAAATGTTTCCTTCTTTGGGTGTTTGTGTTTTTGGTGCAAGGTTCCATTACAATATCTTTCTAGTAAGTAATAGAAGGATTGGTTGAAAGTCAATAAAACTTTAGAGATTTAGTCAAGATCTCATTGTGTTGTGACATAACCTTGGTGAGAAAGAAGAGTATTTAATGCTCTGCTCTGACAGTTGGCAGAAAAATATATAGTCTGATTATGGCAGATAGAAGCTAGGTGTGAAAGATATCATGAATATTTTGTATAGAGAGAGATAAAAGATAGCCAATCAGATTAGGCCACGTGTTTGAGTTGAATTTTAGCTGAAAGAAGTAATGTAGTTTATGGGGAATAATATAATGAAGTTTTTAAATTTGTATAGCAATAGCTGGTGATTGAATGAACAGTTATTTTCCCAACAATTAAATGGCTGGGGATATTGAGTATTTGTCATATGATGAAAGTTTAGTTTTAGGAAAAGAGTGATGGGGAATTTTATCATCTAAAGTGTTATGTGATAAGAGATGCTTATTATATGTTAGCCGCTACACACAAACTTGTCAAAGTTCAGGGAGTTGGAGAAGACACGCCAAGCAACATGTCTCTTTTATCAATTTTAAAATGCTGGAGCTTTACTAAACATATCTCTTAGCCCTCCAAACCACGACACCCAAAGTTTACCTAAAGAGACTTATGAGCTTGGATCATAAGCCAAAGATGAGATGATGTACCTCAAGTTTTGTTGTCATTTTGTGTAAATATGGGCTCTTGTTGAAGAAGTTGCTTGCCATAAGTGTAAGAGAAGTAATATGGGTCGTGAGCTTTGATTCGTTGCTTAAGTCTGATCCATATGTTGATGTTGATGATGTTGTGGGGTTATGATTCTAATTGATGAAGAGGAAATGTGGACCATGAATCCGCCTCTTGAAGTAAGGATCTCGCGGGTCATGTGAGCCCAATCCATTTAGTTGAATGAGATATGAGTTTACGTTGGGTTTTAAATAGATGTAACCAAAAAAATCAATAATATGTTGATGTGGCATGGGTTACCAATGAAGTAAATCTACGTGGGCCGAAAGAACGATCCTCAACAACCAGTTACTCCAAATGGTTCCACAATGTTTAGCAGTCCTTAATGGTATGTCCCTGCTCTTGGTGGTATTGGCAGTGAATGCTTTGGTTGTGCCTCAAAGGATCTCCACTCATCTTATTCAGTCATTTGAAATATGGCTCGTTCTTGATCTTCTCTAAACCTTGATGCACCGGTTCTCGGAACATAGTGTTTAACACTTGAGAGGCTGTAGGCCTAGATTGTCTGGCAAAATCTTTCCGAAGTTTGTTATTGTTGTAGCGGTCCAACCTGAAATCCCTCATCTCTTAAGGGATAACCTTGCCCTTTCCCTTATCCTGCTGTTGCTGGTCTTCCTCAACCTTCTTATACTTGTCACTTCGATTCATGAGTTGACGTATACCAGTAACAGGCTTCCCCGTCAAAGATTTCCTTAAGCCATGCTCAGCAAGTAGGCCGAGCTTGAAAGTACTAATGGCTACATTGTCAAAATTAGCATCTATTTTGTTGAACATCTCCCAATATCTGTCCAAATATGCTTTTAGGGTTTCTCCTTCCCTCATGGACAAAGACAACAAGGAAGCTAAAGGCCTAGGAACCCTGCTGCACATAATAAAGCGGGATCTAAATGCTTGAGTAAGTTCCTTGAAGGAATCAATGGAACCTACCCTCAGACTATCAAACCACCTCATCACTACAAGCCCTAAACTGGATGGGAATACATCGCACATCAAGGGCTCGTTCCTGGAGTGTACGACCATCCTTTGATTGAAGTGGGTAACATGTTCCACAGGGTCTGTTCTACCATTGTACATGGTGAACGTAGGCTGGGTAAACTGCCGAGGAAGTCTCCCTCCCTCAATCTAGCGCTTGAATGGTGACCTGAAAATTTGATTGAATGCTTTACTCACGGCATTGTTTTCGCCGTTCATGGCGCAAGCTTCTTTTAAGGTTATCGATCTCCTTCTGCATGTTTCTGGCATTCTCCTCATGAGAGACATGGCCCTTATCCTGAGCTCGGCTCTTACTGGTATGGTAGTATATACACTTTCTTCCCGGTCTCTTTGTCGTTCAAAATCACAAAAGTGATCTTGACGTTAAGACGCCATAGACTCTGCCTGGTGTGGACCTTAACCTACCATTGTTCTGCGCTAAATTCACTATAACACCAGTAGTCCCCACAGATGGCACCAATTGTAAGGATCAGATTTGAATTCCTAGCCCAACGAATGGATGAACTTAGGCCCAAAAAACCCAAAACAATGAATTTGTAGAGAGTATGTTGAAAAACTGGGCTTTAATGAATTAGGCAGGTACTCAGGTAGATTAGGATGACAAGAGAATGTGATTAAACTAGTTTACGCTGAAGAAAATCGTCCTTGATAAAATCCGAGGAGATCTGTTCTTATATATTTCTCACAAGTTCAATTACACAGTTTGTTCTTAATGCTACAGTGTTTTCTATGTGTTTTTTTCGATCCCCTTGTCTCATTTCCCCCTTCTGCTTTTATACTATTTTTCCTTTTTCATCTCCACCTTCCACGTGCATGCTAGATGGTTGGTGTTGATACTTGTCCCATCAACGCCTCCTATAAGTCCTCATGTAGTAGCTATAAGGCTGAAAACCACTGTTCACGTATCACCTCTACATTAATGCGACTAGAGAGTTAGCTGCAGAGAATTTAATTCGGTGGCAGTAACTTTCTCCTAAGATATTTCAAGACTTTTCCCTATCTGTCATCTCTACAATGCTTATGAGCACCAATGAGACTTCCTAGAACGTCACCCTAAGCGACAGACAACTTCTTCAAATCTCGGCATTGGTAAGCCGAGGATGCATTTATCCTCGACCCACCCTTTTGAGCCATTATGATTTATGATCAAATCTAACCTGTATTTACTAATACAATCTTTTCTTAATAAAGATTTCTCTTTCTCGGACAACCTCTCGTCCTCGAATTGGGTCACAAGCCCAGAAAACAAACAAATGATGAATCCTTGGGCCCAATATTCCTACAATAATTATTATCACATTAATTTGTAGGTTTTTTTTTTTTTTTTTTTTTTTTAGTCTAGAATCTAGTTCACATCATACTTACTCTATAAATTTTTCCGGTGTGAAGTATGAACAATGAAGTGGGTCTCAATATGAACCATTTAGTCCATCTTATTATTTTTCTTATCAAACTTATGTGAAAGGGAGATACTTTCATGTTTTAAAAAACAAAAACAAAAGCATCATGCTGTCCAATCTTAATCCCATGATTGTGGTTCACCTACAATATGAATTTTCAAAAGATTATGAAAACAAAAAACAAAAATAAAAACGAGAGAGAGAGAGAGAGAGAGAGAGATGTGAGAATGGTCAATGAAGACAGACACCGATGTAGATAATGCTATAATATTTATAGATAATGGAATCAGCCAAATTCCATTGCACAATGCACAAAACAACAATTAAGCCAGATTTGCATGGAGAAAAATCCAAGAGCTGGGCTGCAACTATTAACATTTAAAACCACTCAAAGCCCATGATGTGGGTCATCAGAATTCAGAAAGGTCTTTGGTCAGTATTTAAAAAATCCACCATTAACCGTGGGGGATCATGAAAGGCAAAAAACAAATACTATAAAAATAGAATAGGGGAGGCCACGTTCTACTAATAAAAGATAGGGAATCATATCAACCTTGGGACTCACCCTGCTATCCTCAAAACCAACACAAACTCCTCCAATCCCCCATATTTTTCTCTCTCACACAGTCTCTTACTCTCTTTAATCAAAAGCCTGTGTCCAACACGCAACCCCAACGTGCAATGCTGCAGTGCCCCCCAAAACTGTGTCTCTATCCCTGCACCATTTACCGCCACCATCTAATCTTCAAAATACCAAAACCAAAAACACATTTCTGGCTTTTCATGACCACCATCCAATCTTTCACTGCCATCAATCTTTGGTCAAAAAGGTTATCAACATTTTGGGGGTGTTCGCTACACTCTCAAACATACATTTCAATTTTTGAATAATATTATACGAATTTTTATACAATTTTTTACTCATATATATTTTCATACATATTTTCAAATAATAAAATACATATTTTCAAATACATATACTAGACACCAAATGTTGGGATTTACTCACGTATGCCCTTAGCAATAAACCATTTAAAAAAAAATGATGAAAAAAAAAATTGACTGATTTGAAAGTTTTTTTAATTTTTAATAAAAAATTTCATAAAATAGATAGTTAATTTATCCCTAACCACACACTTTTATGTATATGTTGATGTGCAAAAATTATGTGGGAGATAGCTAGCTTGGCACTAGCTTTGGCAGAGAGGCATTTAAAAGTTTTGCACATTTCAGAAGTCTTAAAAGTTTGGTGTATGGTACAAACACTATGTTTAATTACTTGCATTTACCTAATGCATAGTTTGTGCTTTAGGTTCTTATAGCATAGTTTGATGGGTTGGTTTGATAAACAGCTTTGTCTCACATTCCATGTAGCTATGATTAGCAAAAGACCACATGTTGACAAGATTGGGATGTAGAACACTATATTGTGATTTTTTTCAAAACCAATTGGATTTGTCAAGGGAAAGTTAGCGTTAGAGTGCAAAGACTATTATGTTTTACTTTATCATATAGATGTATAGCTACAAATAATGAGGAGTTAGAAATGAACAAAGTCCACTTTAATAATAGATTTTCTAGCTAAGCTCAAGTAGTATATATGGTTTCTAATGACTAAAATTTCGAGCAAGAGTTAAGTAAACGAGTTGTTCAATCCTGATTCAATAATTTTTTTCGGATGAGTGGTAGGCTATTCGAACAGTCTTTTATCGACGATGGTGGCTCTATAAATTTTTCTCAGAATGTTCCTTAAGAAACATAAATTATATAATTTAATAAAAAAAGAAATTTATATATTAACAACAACAACAACGATAAAAAATAAATAAATAAATAAAAAACACTCAAATACATAAAGTTTACAATTATCTTTTACGAATTTTTCATATTTTGAAATCGGTGCATAATAATTTCATTATCAATGCTACAAGTTACATCTTTTTTAATGTACGCAATCAAGCAATTATTCATTTACTAAATGTAGAACAAATTATGGAGCAAAATTTAATTTTATTGCCAAAAAAAAAAAACAAAAGGTGTTCTCAAATTTTTTTTTGAAGGTTAGACAAATAAAAAATTTTAAATTATTATATATATATATATAATTCAGGTGAGGGTGGTCCTGAGACCACCCTGACCTTAAGGTGACACCGCCCTGTTTATCGAATTGATTTTAGGTAAAGCACGACTCTATAAAATATATTCATAATTAATAATTCTATTATTTATCTCCATAGTCCACCTTATATAACAAGGTAGAACAAAAATAAGACTATGAAGTGAAATGGAATGAGTACATTTCCATTTAGTCAAAGTATTATCACATGTCTCATCAAAAATAAAAAGAAGTATCAGCACGTGAATTTGTCTTCCCAATTGTGTTCACTGTAAAATATGCTCAAATGTCATCATCAACTCTCTACATTCATCCACAGGAGTAAAAATCAAGTCGTTAGTTGAAATCTGCCCTTTAATTTAGATGAATTCAATAACTACCTTACCATAAAATTCAACTTGTAAACAGTAAAATCAACCCTTTTTTGAGTTATAATATAAATACCTCAGCTTCCATTTCAACTTATAAACAGTTTATGCCTAACTAAGAGAGACCATCATGAAACTTTTGAATTATATGCTGAAATTTATAAACAAGTATTGAAAACCAAACATATAAAGAACATATTTTTTATAAAAAGAAAAACACTCAAATTATCAATTTTATTACAAAATATTTACAAATTAATGTGATCCACATCATTTTAACCACGTAAAAAATAAAAGTTTTGAATCACCTTTTATTAATCAAAGTGTAAAATTTACATGCATGAGAAAAATTGTAGTACCCCAACTTCACTCTTATAAAAAATTAAAATTATTGTGAATATCCAAGAATTTGGATAAAAAGAAGTGGCTGTGAGACTGTGAGAGTACCTTCTTTTCTTTTCCTTTTTTTTCTTTTTTTTTTTGGATCAGAAGTGGGAGTACTCTATTTGGCGGCAGAAAGTATCCAAAAAACCTGACCCATTCATACGTAATATATTGGACACCACTAATCAAACAGTTGATCAAACCGGTAAGAATAAGATTCACTGGGTCATGTCAAATTCAGGGTCAAATCTAGTATGGAATGCTATTCACTAATCTTAAGAGCCTAGCTATATGTATTACTTTTTTCAACATGGAGTGACGCAATCGGACAGTGTATTTCACCCATTAAATGAGAGAATGACAACTGGTCTCACAAAGTCATAGTCTTCGAAGTGTTGCTAGAGGCTTTTGAAAATTTTTTCCAAGTCCATTAAGAATTGGGGGGGGGCTTGTCTAACTTTTTCTTCACAGCAACACTTGGGGGGGTGAAAAATTGTTTCCTTTATTGCTTTTGCTTCTCATCTCATATGAGGCCTTTAAAGAATGCCCACTTCAAGACTCAATCTCTTTAACTCTCTCTCTCTCTCTCTCTCTATAGCTAGAACTTCTATATAAATGCATGAGCTTCTTTCAGATATTTCATGCAGTGTCTTATTAGCTCAATTATTATATACATATGGTCACGAAGAAGATAGAGATGATTATGGTGGGCGAGTAGCTCTTGCTGGAGAAGCAGGGCACGTGCAAGCTTTAGCTCTAGTGATGGCTAGGTGAACTTTTGCACGTGCTCCCCTTCTCCAACATGGGTTTCTCACCCTTTCACTCATCTACTTGGAGAGGTTTACAAACATGAGAATTTGTAAGATAGCAATGGTATAAACTACGTACCTTCATTTTTATTTTATATATAAATATCACTACCTTCACTTTTCTCTCTTTATGACCTTTTACTCACCCAACATTTTTATTTGTCTACTTCATGACCTTTTATTTCTTGTTGGAATGCATGTCCTCTCTCTGTAGTTGCATAGGTATTGGAGTAGATGAGGGTACACAAACATGGGAATTTGTAAGATATCAATGGTATAGACTACTTTAAATTTTTATTTTATATATGAATTCCACTACCTTCACTTTTCTCTATTTATTTATCTACTCCATGACCTTTTATTTCTTGTTGAAATGCATGTCCTTGCTCTATAGTAGCATAGATATTATATACTGAAAATGGGTGTCAATGTGCTATATAATTGTGTTGATTTTTGTTGAATGTTGTTGTACAGTTATTGTGGTACAGTACTATTTTCTAATCGGTTGCCAGAACCATAGGTGTGTGACATATGGAATGTAGATGGGTCTTGAGAAAAAGGGGGAGAAAGAGAGACAGAGTTGACATATATGGATGAGCTATGAATTAGATAATGATGACCCACACCTCTCAATTTACTGTAGTTATGGCTCAACTTTCTTTGTTACAACTATACCCAAAGGATAGAGGCTACTAGAGCGCACACATGGACTTTTCTACTATACACGCATGCTCACTTTAGGGTTTTCCTGTACCAAACTATTCCAGAACACAATTCATTTAAAACAAAGAAAAAACAAAACAAAACTATTCTAAAACACAGTTGGTCATAGGTTGCACATTTTGTACCCAAGTAGAGTTTTTAACTGTTAAGTTTAGGTTTTAGTGATAGATCTTTTGCAATATAAAACTTTACTTGAGAAGTTCTTTAATATGAGTGCTTGATAAATGATAGTGAATAGCATTGAGTTTTGAATTTATAAAGCATGAGCATTGATTGTAATTTAGCTTCAACTTTAAAATTGTTTTCATCTATAAGACCCAATAAAACTCTTTTTTAGTGGGTTTCCCAAACATCCTCCTCTTTGCTTAAAGAGCCTTTCAGTTCAAAAGGTATTTAAAGGCTATGATTAAAGCAGAGCCAGAGCCCTTACACACCTATAGCAGGAATGGAATGGATCACCACTTTCCAGAAACTTTCTCTACCTCATTTTTATATATATATATATTTTTACACTGGAATGTGGTTTATATATAGTAATGGAACCAATGGGCATATGTATGTCCTTGTTAAAGAAGTCATATAGTGAAAGTGTTTCAGTCTTGTTGTCATTGCTAAAAATGAGCATGTAGTAATATCATTTTTTTAGAGGGATTGAGAGCATGTAATATCAATGAGTCTGCAAAAACATACGAATCATTCTTGCTTCAAAAATGCAAATAGTAAAGCCACTTGAAGCATGTATAACCTATATCCTCAGTCAAACTGGGCCTAAGAGTTAGCTATGGATTATAATTTTAAGCTCTCTTAGATTTTTCTTTTAATTCTTAGGTCATATTAACGGCTGCCATTAAAACAATGATTAACAATTCATTTTAAAAAAATTTTGACACTCTTTTTATGAGAAATAGAAAAAGCAAAAATATTCTTAAAATGGTTTGTTACCTTTCCTTTAATTCTTTAGTCTGACACTATAAAGCATCCAGCAAATTATTGCAATCAATTTCCACTGGCTTAACCTGAAAACTAAGTTACACCTAATTTAAACAAAGTATGAGCATAACAAGCACTAGTAAATAGTAATCTACACTGACAAGCAGACAATTGTTACAATGGCTAGCTTATCATTGGTTATTGATAATGAAGGGCCAGAAAAGGGAAGGGAAGAAGGTATTCAATCTCTCGCATGCTGGGAGTTTACCTGTCAAGTATCAACTGAAGAGTTCACATGTTGTAAGAGACAAAATACATATGATCAATGTGCATTGAGATCATTTTCACTAAAAGGAGGAACAAAAAATAATATTTTTCCTTATCCAAAATCGAGGTATGGCTTGGGATGACATTTATTCCGATTATTATTATTTTTCCTATGTTGGGATTACATTATTGTACATGCTCAATATTATCTGTTGCATTGGCCTGCATTTGTGTGTGGGATATTGATAGATCCAACACCATATCCTCTTCTCTCTTATATCTTAATGCTTGAGGATAGGGATGGACTGGGGCCTCCCCTCTCTTCAATTACTTAATTAAGTTATCTTTACTTAAAATAAAATAAAATAAAGGACTCAAGCCCTCTACTTATGAAGCATTTTTTCTTATAATAAGTTGCTTTTGAGCTTAGAAAATAAGTTTAATAATACTTGCGTGTGGCTTTATTGTAAATAACCTTTCAAGTTTCAAGTGCTTTTGGAAGAGAGGATAAATATATGTAATCCATAAAGAACAACCAGAAGTGTCTTGATCTTGTGATAAATTTTTTACCACCATTGATTGTGTGATGCTTAACGAAAAAGTATTTAGAAAAGAACTTTAAAAATAGGTTGAAATATAGTTTTGGTGGATAAAATTTAGTCTCAATATAATTTCAAGTTTTTAAATTTAAAGTTTGTAATTTCATCCATAAGGTAAAGGACTATTTTCTTCCATATGCCATTGAACAAATTGGGAAACCCTCCCATTTAAACCTCCAATTTTTATCTAAATGTGACAGACAATAACTTTTATAAAATCTAATTGTCTCAAAAGATCTATGCAAATTACACAAAATCAAATAAATTAAATGTCACATGCCTCATATTCAGCTAAAAATTAAAAGAAATTGGAAGATCCATGGATGCAATCTGATCCCAAAGAGATTACACGCATGTGACTCATTCATTCAAACTTATAAAAATGATGTAATTTGAAATAAATTTATACAGTATTAGATTGCATTTTAATGCAAAGAAAAAAATTCAAACTTTTTATGGATGAAAATATGTTTTTATATATATAAAAGTTGGGTTAGAGTTAATATAGAAAAAAAAAAGAAAAAGAAAAAAAGAAAAGAAAAAAGAATGTTGGGTTGTACCCTTTGTACTTAGAACCCAAACCATATATATTATAAAAAAGAGAATGACTAAATTTTGGCTCAACCTATCGTGCTTGACCAAGTTAAATGATGTAAACCAACTGTACTTGACCATGCATGTCAATCTCTGCTTACACCAGCTAAAATGGTGTAGTACGGAGCTAGCACATATAAGCTGAAGCTAAACACACACGTTTGAACCTGTCCCATATGGCAGAGTTGTGGTAAGATGGCGTAAGGTTGATAAGGCCAGTTTTGGCAGTCAAAAAAGATGGTTTTCTAAGCAAGTGGTACTTCCGGTTTACCTTAGAAAGTGGGGGACTTTGCTAGGTTGTTTTTTGTTTTTGTTTTTCCTTTTCCCTGTGTGTTTGTATGAGAGGAAGTTTGGTTTTTGATAGGGCATTAGGGTGTTGGAAATTGAAGTTAGGGAGAGAGAGAGAGAGAGAGAGAGGGGGAGGGAGGGAGACAAGAAAGAAAGGCAGTGCTGCCAAACTTGTAAGAACCTTAAACTGCAAGCAATGCTGTAAGAGAGAGAGAGAGAGAGAGAGAAATGTGCAGGAAAATATAAGGGAGGGTTTGGACACGCAATGCACGAATATCACAGTAAAGAGAAATTGTTGACAATGATTATGTCACATGGTGGGGGTATCTGTGCTCTAATAGGTCCAAATGTCCTGCTGAGGCAGCTGAGACAAGTAGGGTCCTATATGCAATGCCAATGACACGACTCAATTCAATAGCCTCTTACAATTATTGTATTGGTTTCCTAGTAACACTAGGGACAAACATTTTATTACATTTTTATTATCAGTGTTGACATAAATGGTATAATTGGACTAATATTTATTTTCTCTGATACAAATAATTTTGAAAATATATTGTATCCAAGAGTTACTATAGGCATGAAAATCTCAAAAGCATAGTATCTCCATAAGATTGATCGGTGAAAAAAGTTACAAATATTAGACTTGAAAAGAATTTTTTTTGGTCAAATGTGCTCACATGGTCACATTCAATGAAAATTAGTCAATTATCCTGTTCATTTTAAAAATCTAGTTAGTGCACTGGCAATTAAATAGAAGGGTTAGTACAGTAAATACATTGAGTCAACAAAGGTTTTTGCAATAATTTGACTGTACAGAATCCAAATACATCTGAACAATTTCAAACTGCAGCATTTAAAATCAATGATATAAATGTGTCATGTTGCTTTTGCTTTTACAAAGCATTGCTGTTTCATGAATGCATGACAGTGTCCTAAATGTTGCTTGACGCATTAGGAATCATGGACCCCTCGACTGCATTTCATATAGCTAGAGAATAAATGTGTTTTCCACTTGCATTCTTGAACTAAAAAATCTTTTTTTGTACCATTTTTTCTTTTGATGTTGATATCTCACAATGTATAGATCTTGCACTACTGTCAGCCAGATTGTATCGCTAAAAAAGACACTTTCACCAACTGTTAGTTCTTCCTATAACCTTGCAAGCCATGAGTTTTTTTGATGTTTTAGTGGCTGATGAATTCGTGTTTAAATTTTGAAACCCCAGTGAAAATACGCCCCATTTCTTAGAAGCATTTGCCACAGGGAAAAAGCGTATTTCCTTTTAAACCAAAAAGAAAAAAAGAAAAAAAAAAGAGTGTATTTCCTAGGATATTTTGTGATAATAAATGCTCATCAGCGACAGAGATCAAATAGATTTTTGGGTCTCAATAGTCAAAGAGTTCAATATGCAAATGGTGACCTCAAAGAGGTAGTCATTGTGATGAAGCAGAGAAACACAAAATAGCTATTGCATGGGGCAGCATAACCATGAAGACCAGGAGACCAGGGGACTTAATATATACTGTCTTGTTTGTGCTAGAAAAAATGTATACTATGTTTTTCAGTATGTATTATGCATTGAAGTCTTGGTAGGAATGAAAAATTATTTGGTATTAGTAACTCATTTTGTTGATTTGAACATATAAAATCATTCTTGCCTTGCCATGTATCCTATTTTCCCTGCACTAGAAATTCTGCCTTTGTTAATGTTGTTAAAAATGTATCATACTTATACATTCAAAAGCTAAATTGAAGAATTCACTATGCTTGACATTAGATCCATTAAGCAATATTTCCAATTACACTGCCAATTTTTACTTGATTGACATTTTTTTCAAGAAGTTTGCACCAATGATGGATCCAATCTGTCCAGAAATTGGAATTCCCCAAGTTTAGTGTTGCAAAGGTTATTTTCAATACTTCTCTTGTAATATTGATCTTGATAGGGACACCTCAGTAAAACCTTTATTGTGGATTCCTGCATTACAAATTTATAAGCACCATCCTTTGAACCAAAAGACTGTGTTGGAACTTTGTTTTTTTTTTTTTAATATATATATTTTTATATGACTGAAATTCTTTATTATCACAACAAAGTATACAAATACATCAAACAACAAAAACACCAACAGAACCGACACAAACAAATCAAGGCATTACAACCAACTGCCACAAACTGAATCAAACCAGCTAACAACACCATTAAGACAGCATAGCATTGGCATTAACACTCAAAACAATAAATAACTCCAAAGGCTGCAATGAAATCTTTTAAGAATCGACCTGATTGCACTAAGGTTGATCCCATGCTAAGAATAAAAACCAATGAATTTTTGTGTGACTCTGAAGAGGTCTTAAGCCAGGGGAATAGAAAGGATTACAGCATGCATCCATTGCTCAAGAGATTGAAGCTCATGATATTGGCATATGATATCATTGAAGCTAAGGAGGGACTCCGGCACATGACACTACTTCAAAAGCATATTAAATCCAGGGTTTGTGAATCCATATTTGCCAAGCCTATCTGCAAGTGCAGAACTCTGCTCTGAGGCCTTGACTGTAACCAAAATTTAAGGGGTTAAGAGTTACTCTTTATATCAACACCACTGTCAATTACATTCCAATTTATTTAGTAAATCATATGACTCTGACCCAAAGAACCAGTTGTATATCAGTACTTTAATTTGTAAATGCTATTGAAGCTTTCCAGTGAACTTAAGAGCACAATTATATCAATTGTAAATACAACAAACGATGGCCTATTTATAAAGTAAATAAATATTAATTTGATTATTTAAAAAATATATGAAACTTCACATCATAAACTCCCTTTGGGAATTAATTAATAATCTACTGCATACTAGCACCCGAGCCTTCTGGCTTTTTGCTATCTAAGCCATGAGGTAGTAAAACAACTTAAACTTTGCAATTAAGCTTAGGTAAGATATCATTGATGATCCAATTTGCCATATACTGGTTTGCCTTGTGTGTCATATGAATTCCATCCCAGCTGATACGTTCATCTGGATTGGAACAAACTGGTACACCGGGAATTCCACAAGTTTTTCCCAAGGTAAAGTCATAAGCACCTCCAGCACCACAGCAAGATTTTTGCACAGAACAAGCATCAAAGCCTGTCCATTGTGAAACAACCAAAATTGCATTACTGAATTTGTGTCATATCCAGTTATATATTGTTCTAGCAATTTTTTAGAATTAGATAGAGACTCACCAAGATTTGCAGCATTTTGGTAAACCCATTGGAAAGCATTGTAATAATCACCATATACTATAACAGCATTAGGATTTTCTTTTCTCAAATCTTCAATGGCTTGTTTGAGTAGATCATTGTGATATATTGACAAATTATTCAATCCCTTTAGGCAGTGAAAATCATCATAAGCAGCTGAATTCTTGGTGTTGTATTTTGTAAGATAAACCGGTAAACAGCCGATTGGGAAGTTTCCAGGGACAACCACTCTTACAGCACCATAACCAAGGACCCTCTACAAACAGTGTAATAGAATAAGGACTCAATAATCATAGTAAGCAATTTTGCAATGAAAACTTATAAGAATTTGTTTTGTTTACAAAGAAAACATACTGTGACAGCGTCCTTAATTGTTTTGACAACTTCTGGAACAATGTCTCTGATGTGCTCAATGGTTTTGCCTAGGAGCAATAGAAAGTTATAATCATTCCCTCCCATTTCTCCGACCATGAATAGGGCTTTTTTAAGCTTCTCATCACGATCTATCAAACATCAACATAAAAAATTATATATTAAAAAAAGTGGGAAAAAAAAAAAAAAAAGCAGATAACATGTTTAAGTCTCTCTCTCTCTCTCTCTCTCTCTCTCTCTCTCTCTCTCTCTCTCTCTCTCTCTCTCTCTCTCTCTCTCTCTCTCTCTCTCTCTCTCTGTGATTAAATTTAGAGAATAAATTATACATATTCAATATAAGTTTGATATGTATTTTTATTATTATGATAATCTCTTTCAAGAGAATGAATAATTTGAATAATTTATTTAAATAAAAATTATACATACATACAAATATGTATTTATTTATTTATTTTGCTTAAATGTATAATCAACCTCATGCAATTCATTTAAAAGTAACGAGTTAAAACAAATGAATAACTACCTTAAAGATTACATTTGTATATTCATAGCCTTTATGTTTAAAAGACTTTTACTTTAATTTTGTCATATCAAAGTTGATGAAAATGCTACATTAATATGGCTCAATAAAAGTGTAGTAACAATAAATGTTATGCTTAAAATTTTAAATATTATGAGTTTGAGATTTATATATTTTTAATAAATTTGGATTTAGATTAGGTGATTTCAACCCAAACATGTCTTTTCCCATTATGAAAGTGCACAAAAATATATCGAAGTAGACCAAAATGAACCAAAGTTATTTTAATGGACCGAATTGGACCAAATGGAATAAAGTGGACCAAATAGATAGAACAGGACCAAATAGACGAAATAGGAACAAAGTGGACCGAATAGGACTGAATAAGAATGAATGGACTGAATAGGACCGAAGTAGACTGAATTGACTGAACGGGACCAAATTAGACCGATTAGGGCTGAAGTGGATAAACCGGACTGCGGTGGACCGAAGTGGTCAAAATAGGAGCAATGTAGACTACATAGAACCGAAAGGACAAAATGGACCGAATAATACCAAAATGGACCAAATAGGACTAAAGTGGAACGAATGGCCCAAATAGGACTAAAGTGGATCAAAGTAGACAGAATGGACATTAGGACCAATGTGAACCGAATGGGACCAAATAGAACCAAAGTAGATAGAATGGACGGAATTGGACTAAAGTTGGCAGAATGGACTAAGTAGGACGGAAGTGGACTGAATAGAACCAATGTGGACCGAGTTGGACTGAATAAGACCGAATAGACTGAGTTAGACCAAATAGAACCTCAGTGGACAGAATGGACTAAGTACGACCGAATGAGACCAAATTGGACCGAAGAGGACAGAATAGACTAAATAGAACCAATGTGACTTTTGAATATTTATCATTTTTATTGCATTTTTAGGGCTCATATTTCTAATTTCTATTTTAGTATTTTCTTTGTATTTTTTAACTCAAAACTAAAGAGTTTAGCCTAAATATAATAAAATTTCATACTTTTCCACCCAATTTTTTTTTTTTTTTTTTAAATTGAGATAAACTTGAAAAGAAAACCTACAAAAGGATCAATTTAAGACCCAATTAGTGTAAAATAGACTGAAGGGGGGGGACCGAAATTGACTGAGTGAACCCAATTGGACCTAATTGGATAGAAAAGAAATTGATTAATTTTTAGGAAGAAACAATTATCTTCAAAAAAATTTAGAGAAAAATTATACAATATATTAAAATACAAAATAATTCTTTATTCCCACGCATTGCGTAGGTCTGCGACTAGTTAACACAATTTTTATTATGTATATCATAATAAGTCACATTAATAATTGTGAAAAAAAAATTGCGAAAGATTTTGTTAATGCTATTAATATGGATCCCGGCAAATTATAGGTTGACCATTAATGTTCATAATCGCATCAGCACAGTCACATTGCCACAGATGTAATCTATATATGGCAATGGGAATGACACTTCAAAAGCATTTTAAATCCGGGGGATATAAGTCTATAATTGCCATGCCTATCTGCCAGTGCAGAACTCTGCTCTGAGGCCTTGACTATAACCAAAATTTAAGGGGTTAAGAGATACTCTTTATATCAATAACACTGTCACTGTCAATTACATTACAATTTGTTTAATAAATCATTTGACTATGACCCAAAGAACCAGTTGTATAGCAGTACTTCAATTTGTAAATGCAATTGAAGCTTTCCATTGAACTTAAGAGGGCAATTATATCAATTGTAAATACAACAAAGGATAGCCTAATCTTAAAGTAATTACATATTAATTTATCTAGTTAAAAAATATATGAACTTCACCTCATAAACTCCCTTGGAGGCTTAATTAATAATCTACTACATTCCAGCATAAGAAAACTAAATCGCTAAGACAAATTAAACTTTGCAATGAAGCTTAGGGAAGATGTCATTGATGATCCAGTTTGCCAGATACTGGTTTGCCTTATGTGTCAAATGAATTCCATCCCAACTGATACGTTCATCTGGATTGGCACAAACTGGTGCACCAGGAATTCCACACATTTTTACCAAGAAAAAGTCATAAGCACCTCCAGCCCCACAGCAAGATTTTTTTAGCACAGAAGAAACATCAAATCTTGTCCATTGTGAAACAATCAAAATTGCATTACTGAACCTCTGTCATATCTAGATATATATTGTTCTATCAATTTATTAGAGTTAGAAAGAGATTCACCAAGATGTTGAGCATTACGGTAAACCCATTGGAAAGCATTGTAATAATCCCCATATACTATGACAACATTAGGATTTTCAATTCTCAAATCCTAATGTTGATCATTGTGAAATTGACAAATTATTCAACCCCTTTAGGCAGTGTAATTCATCATAATGAGCTGAATTTTTGGAGTGGAATTTTGTAAGATAAATTGGTGAACAGCCGATTGGGAAGTGTCCAGGGACAACCACTCTTACAGCACCATAACCAATTACCCTCTACAAACAATGAAATAGAATAAGGACTCAATAATCATGTTAGGAAATTTTGCAGGCAAAAATTAGAATTGAATTTGTTTTGTTTACAAAAAAAAAAAAAACATACTGTGACAGCGTCCTTAATTGCTTTGACAACTTGTGGAACTAAGTATCTGGCCTCCTCAACGGTTTTGTGCTGCAATGCAATGTTATAATCATTCTCTCCAATTCCACCCACAATGAATAGGGCTGATTTAAGCTTCTCAGCACAATCTATCAAACATCAACAAAAAGAAAATATATATATTTTTAAATTTGAGTTAGGTTGTGATCCATAGCCTTCGTTGGCAAAATTGCCAACCTTGGTGTGTTTACAATTTTTTGAAAGACTAAAAATGAAATTTTCAAATTTCAGAAATTAGAAGCTGACCAAAATTTTAGGGATCAAACTAATATTATCTCCAACAGTTTAACTTAGTATTACGTGCTTAATACAAATGAGAGGCTAATCATTGTGATAGGTATGATGGAAATAGGTGGACATCCAATCCAGTTGCACATTGAGAGGACTTGAAGTAACTGATGATGGAAAATTAGCTCCAAAAATTTATAGGCAAAGCAGTGGCATCAGCAACCCATTGGAGCACCTTCCAGTTGCATTTTTGAAGTAGGTTTCGCCAAAGGGAAACTGGAAAAATGGCAGAGATGGATTCTGAAGAATCAAGTTGCCTGTGTCGGAGATAGAGTCCCGTAGTTGATATATTGCATCAAACTCGCAAACCTTAAGGAAGTCTGGACCAGTGCAATCAAGTGGAACAAAAAGAAGAGAGAAAGCAATGAGAGTGATGAGAAGCAAAGAGAAAACTGATTTGATGGTAGCCATAATTTGATCAAGAAAGAAGCACTTGGTTATCTATGAATTATGATATGAAACTATGGAATTAGTGCGAGTAAGCACATCGTACATGTGTTACATATATATATATATATATATATAAACGAGGAGTTACCTATTAAGGAAAATTTTCAGTCTGTTTTAAGTTTGTTTTTCTACTATATTTTGGATTTTGGTTTCTTTGAATAGTAGTTACTAGCTCCAGAAGTTAAACTCGATTTTCTTGGAGCACAAACTACGTACTATCTTAAATTCCTAACAATCAAAAGGCAAAAGCTAATGCTTTTTACTTTTTTATTCTGTTGGTAATGAACTACTCATTAATTAATTACTACTACCATTTCAATTTGGAATTTTTTTTTTTCCTTTTTTGTTAGTTTGGTCAAAAAATCTAGGAGAAAAAAAAAAAAAAAAAAAAAAAAAAAGAGGATTTTTTTTTTCTTTTCTTTTTGAGGATATCTTACAGTAGGATTTTAATTGCTTAGTATTAGGTTGCTCTGTCAATTCGTTGAGCAACAGTATATATTGACTAAGAAACAAAGTAAAATTCTTCGGCATTGATACAGAATGTTGCATCCTTTTAGGGTTTGATGGTTAAACAGCTAATATATTTTGAAATTTTTGTAACATTTTGTTATGTACCTAAAATTACTCTATTCAATAGTGTCTTAATTATGACCAAAACTCATGCTGTTGTAAAATGTAAAAAATAATATATAGTAACGCGCTTCCTTGAGATATATATGAGATAACCATCTAGAATTTTTCTCATTCCATTTTATTGTAGATTAGAGTTTCTAAAGCTCTAACATCCTCTGGTCAACAGTTAAATTGCCATAAAACCTCCTTGTTTTTCAGCCCAAATACTGAAAATGAGGTAAAAGAAATGGTGAAAACTATGTTTGGCGCACAAGTTATACGACCTCATGAAGCCTACCTGGGTTTACCTTCACTTGTGGGAAGATCAAAGAATAATACATTTGCTCACCTAAAACAGAGGGTCACCAATAAAGTATCGGGTTGGAAGGAAAAGTTATTAACACCTGCGGGGAAGGAAATTTTGATTAAATCTGTGGCCCAAGCAATGCCCTCATATACCATGAGTTGTTTTCTATTGCCAAAGAATTTATGTGAAGAGCTTACTAGTGTGATCAGACAATTTTGGTGGGGTCAAACCGGAAATGAGAAGAAAACTGCATGGTTGAGTTGGGATGCGATGTGCGTGCCAAAAGATAGAGGAGGACTTGGCTTTCGTGACTTGAGGAGTTTCAATCTAGCCCTTTTAGCCAAACAGGGATGGCGGCTTCTGACTAATTCCAACTCTCTATTTAGCCGAGTGTATAAAGCAAAATATTTCCCACATTGTAACTTTGCTGAGGCGACAATGGGTCGAAGTCCATCCTATGCATAGCGAAGTTTAATGGCGGCACAAAGCATTGTACAAAGAGGTATGAGGTGGCAGGTAGGGAATGGGAATAAGATTAGGGTGTGGCATGATAAATGGATTCCTCGACCGTGCACATATAAGGTTATTTCAAAGGAAAAGCCTAACTCTACTAATGCTCTGGTTTGTGAGCTCATAAATAGAGGAACAGGGGAGTGGAATATAGACAAGCTAAATAGTTGGTTCTTGCCTAATGACAGGGACGCTATTATGGGCATCCCATTGAGCTCTAGCAACACTAATGATTGACTAGTTTGGGCCGAGAATAGAAGCGGGAAATTCACTGTTAAAAGTGCTTATGCACTAGCCTTGGAAGAGAAGACGCAAAACACCATGGCTGGCTGCTTGAACGAATCAGCAAGGAGGAAAATATGGAAGACAATTTCGCAGATGAGAATACCACAAAAAATAAAACACTTTGCATGGAGGGCTGGTCGAGACATCCTAGCCACAAAAGCTAACTTGGCCAAACGGCGAATCACGCCTAATGGGCTGTGCGATCTATGTGGCAACAACGAAGAAATGGTCTATCACCTGTTGTGGGGCTGCGATCATGCCAAAGAAGTTTGGAAGAATAGTAAATTCGCATTGCCGTTCGAAATCTCGACACAATGGAATTTTTTGGATGTGGTGGCGAACCTTCAGGAGTGCGAACATTCTCGGCCTGGACAAATGGAGAAATTTATCTCTGTATGTTGGAGTATATGGAAGGATAGAAACGTTCTTCGAACAGGTGGGAACGGAAACGCAGGTAGTACGATTCTGCGGAGCACCACGCAACTGGTGGAGGAATTTTGGCTCGCTAATGAAGAAAAAACAGAGTACCAAGCGGACCCAGTGCTTTTGGCCTCTTGGCAACCACCACGTCAAGGGTGCTATAAAGTAAATATGGATGGTGCGGTCTTCAGGAGTAGCAAGCAAGCAGGAGCTGGTGTGATCATCAGGGACGGCACCGGCGAAGTGATTGCAGCACTGAGCAAGAAGTGGAAGTGTCCATTGGGTGCGATTGAAGCTGAAGCCAAAGCATTGGAAGCAGGGGTTAACTTCACATAGGAGGTTGGAATTAGAGAAGCAAAGTTCAAAATGGATTCGTTGATGATTTGTAATGCTTTGCATGGACTGGAGTCACCGCCCTCTTTAATAGTGAACGTGCTTACTGGAGTTCGACACCAGGTCTCATCCTTCAGGCAATGGAAGTTTACCCACATTAAAAGACAGGGAAATGTCCCTACTCATTTATTGGCCCAACATGCTAGGAATGTTGAGGACTATGTTGCATGGCTAGAGGAATGTCCTAGCCTGATAGAGAATGCATGCATGCAAGACAGAAATGTAACTCCTTGATTATTCCCAATAAAGTTCAGTATTTTCCATCAAAAAAAAAAAAAAAAAGTTTCTAAAGCTCTTAATAATAATAATAATAATAAGAGCTCTTATTTTTCTTAAGAGTTAAGATGACATTTTCCCATTCAATTGAATTTGCTCATGAGTTTTAAGACAAATCATATGTAGGACACAACGAAACATGAATTCTACAACTAGCAATCTTGGAAAAATCCTGTAAATTTCTCTCTAGTAGTGTGCAAAATCTATAAAAGTTTTCCAAAAGCATTAAAAAAAAAATTTAAAAGGAATATGAATGGCTATTTATACATAATGAAGAGTTGTCTTTGAAAAGACACACTTGAAAAGCTACTTTAGTTGATACAAGCCTTCTAAAATATGTCTCGGTTCTTACTAGTCTTTGATAGGGTTATAAATGAACCAAATCATTTATAAACAACTTAGGTCTGGCTTGATAAAAAAAACTTGTTCATATTTGTTTATTGATAAACAAGCTAAGTTTGAGCTTTAATTAGTTTAAGCTTGTTTAATCAATGAGTTGAGCCCCCAAAAAAAAGGGAAAAAATCAATTGTTCATGAACTAGTGAAATTTACCTTTTTTGATGACACACCCTTGTTCATGGTATAGAACAACAAAATTACTATTACTATTTCAAATTTGGACCTTCAAATGGGCAAAATAGTGGAGCGTTCTGGAAATATTTGTGGGGCCTTAATGTTCCAAAAAAGATTAAAAAATTTGCATGGCGTGCAAGCCGCAATATACTTCCAACCAAAGCCAACCTATAAGTCTTAGACAATCCAACATGTGAGGCTTGTGGAATGGAAGCAGAGAACAGTGGGCACCTATTCTGGCAATGGGGGAAAACCCGAGATATATGGACAACCTCTAGAATTCCGTTTGACTCAAGTGGGGTACACTTCAACGAGTTCCTTGATCTTTTATGGCATTTAAAATTTGTGTTGCATGTTGGTGACGAAATCTTGGAATTAGTCATCACTATTGCTTTGAGTATTTGGCCCAATCGGAATCAATTTCAGCATGGGAAAGTTGATCAGATGGCGAATCTGATTATTCACAAAGCTAGATCAGTGATTGAGGAATTTCAGATGGCAAACTTTCGACCTTCATGATCATCTGTGAAAGAAGTGGAACTATGGATCAACTTGAAACCTCCACAATATAAAATCAACACAAATGGGACGGTTTTTACTCAAGGCAACAAATGTGGGTGTGGTTATTCATGATCATGAAGGCAAGGCGGTGGCTGCGTTAAGCAAGAGGCTTCATTACCCTTTAGGGCCTTTAGAAGTTGAACTGAAAGCAATGGAGGAAACTGTGGAGTTTGCCTAGGATGTTGGTATTCAGGATGCGCACTTTGAGAGTGACTCACTTATACTCTCTAATGTTATTCAAGGTTCGTGTAATCCACCCATAGCCATCTCTAATGTTGTCACTAGGATTTGTCATAGATTGCAAGTTTGTCTAATCCACCGATAGCCATCTCTAATGTTTTTAAATCTATGCTTGCGTCCACGTTAGGCGTGGAGGTCATAAACCCACGCATATTTTAGCTCGATATGCCAAAGGCATTAGTAGTTTTGTAACTTGGGTAAAGGAGGATCTAATTGTCATTGAGTCAGCTTTGGCTTAGGATATCTTAAATTTATCTTCATCTTAATAAAGTTATTTGTCTTTTCATAAAAAAATTTAAAAAAAATAAAAAATGAACAAGGGTGTGTCCTTCTTTAGGCATGACCAACAGATGTGATGCGACTCTTAATTTTTTTTTTTTTTTTTTTAATCCGAATTTCACCCCATGTTTATGGATACAAGAAAATAGGTTTTAAGCAATGCTAGAAATATTTTTTTTTAAAAAAAATCTTAACAACTTACAAAGGTGATAAGCTGTGATTTGATTTGAATATCACTTTCACAAGAGGGACTGTTATCTATATACATCTAAAAGTTGAAACGTAGCATTATTGTTGTTTTGCCTTTATTGAGTCATATTAACGGCCACATCAACCACCCAGTTTCAACATTCTCTCTCTTATTTTTAATTCTTTTTTTTCTTATTAATTTCCAAACTTATTGTTATACTTTTTCTAACTTTTCCCCTCTCTTTTACATTTTCATCTCCCTACCACTATTTACCTTAATATCACTTTTCCTCTATCCATTTATCTTCCTTTATTTTTTACTTTTCTTATTCCCCTCCTCTTACTATAAATTTACAATTTTCTTTTCCATTCTACTCATAGTTTTTTCTCACACAAAATGTTATTTCTCTCTCTCTCTCTCTCTCTCTCTCTCTCTCTCTCTCTCTCTCTCATTTTCTACACACAAAAGGTTACTTCTCTCTCATTTTTATTTTCCAGTTTTGGTGGATTTTTTTTTCTTGCATCTCTACTTTAGGTTGATGAATTTTGGTATTATTTGGAACTCTACTTTGGGTTGATATGATTAAGTTTTGTGTTTTTAAGTTGTTATTTTTTTTTTATTCTCTTTGATTTCACAAATGTTATCATATTACATTATTAAGGTAGTATATAAGAATATAATGTTATTTTATTACATAATATGACTTAGATAATTTGGTGTTTATTATTATTTTTTTTTTCCTCTCATATTATTTTCTATAAATTTCTTGTTATTCTCTCTCACATTCTCTCTTGAAAAAGTGGTTCTTCTCTTTCTCTTGATTTTTTATTCTTTCTTGCAACTCTACTTTATATTGATAAATTATTGTGATTTTTAATACTCTATTTTGGGTTTATACATTTTGATGTTATATTTTTTAGTTCCCCATTACAAGTACTCTCTCTCTCTCTCTCTCTCTCTCTCTCTCTCTCTCTACGATAAAATTTAGAGAATAAATTATACTTATTCAATATAAGTTTGATATGTATTTTGATTATCATGATAATCTCTTTTAAGAGAATGAATAATTTGAATAATTTATTTAAATAAAAATTATACATACATACATACATACATACATACGTACATACATATATGTATTTATTTATTTATTTTGCTTAAATATATAATCAACCTCATGCAATTCATTTAAAAGTAACGAGTTAAAACAAATGAATAACTACCTTAAAGAGTACATTTGTATATTCAAAGTCTTTATGTTTAAAAATACTTTTACTTTAATTTAGCCGTACCGAAATTAACTAAAATGCTACATTAATGTAGCACAATAAAAATATAGCAACAATAAATGTTATGCTTAAAATTTTAGATATTATGAGTTTGAGATTTATATATTTTTTAATAAATTTGGATTTAGATTAGGTGATTTCAAACCAAACATGTCTTTTCCCATCATGTAAGTGCACAAAAATAGATCGAAGTGGGCCAAAATGAATCAAAGTGATTTGAATGGACCAAATTGGACCAAAGTGGACTAAATGAAGAGAATAGGACCAAATAGACCGAATAGGAACAATGTTGACCGAATAGGACCGAATAAGGATGAATGGACTGAACAGGACCAAAGTAGACTGAATAGACTGAACCGGACCAAATTAGGCCGATTAGACCCAAAGTGGATAGACTGGACTGAATAGGACCAAACTAGACTGAATAGACTGAACAGGACCAAATTAGGCCGATTAGGCCGAAGTGAATAGATTGGACCGAGGCAGACCGAAGTAGACAGAATAGGATCAATGTAGACTAAATAGAACCAAATGGACAAAATGAACCGAATCAAACCAAAGTAGACAAAATGGACCGAATAGGACTAAGGTGGAACAAATGGCCCAAATAGGACTAAAGTGGATCAAAGTAGACAGAATGGACCGTATAGGACCAATGTGGATGGAATAGGACCAAATAGAACCAAATCGAAAGAAAGAACTGAATTGGACCAAATCTCACAGGATGGACTGAATAAGACCGAAGTGGACTGAATAGTACCAATGTGGACCGAATATAGCCAATGTAGACTAATGGACCGAGTTGGACTGAATAACACCAAATAGACTGAGCTGGACTAAATAGAACTTTAGTGGACAGAATTGACTAAATAGGACCAAATGGGACCAAATTGGACCGAAGAGGACAGAATGGACTAAATACAACCAATGTGACTTTTGAATATTTATTATTTTTAGTGCTCGTAGTTCTAATTTCTAATTTAGTATTTTCTTTGTATTTTTTAACTCAAAACTAAAGAGTTTAGCTCAAATATAATAAAATTTCATACTTTCCACCCAAAATAAAATAAATAAAATAAATTTTGAGATAAACTTGAAAAGAAAACCTAAAAAAAAAAAAAAAAAAAAAAAAAAAAAAGCAAAACTATACTATTGGTTCTTAAAGTTTACCTACTAAGCACTTTTGGTCCCTAAGTTTCAAGTAAGCACTATCAATCCTTGAAGTTAAAAAATGAGTGTTATTGGTCATTCCATTAACTTCTGTTAGTTTCTTTGCTTATGTGTTTAATGAAACAATGACATGACATGTTTTAACTAACATGGTTATAAAATAAATAAATAAAAATTACACATTGGAGCAACCTATTCTATTACCCAAACAATTC
Organism: Quercus suber; assembly: GCF_002906115.3. Taxonomy (NCBI): domain Eukaryota; kingdom Viridiplantae; phylum Streptophyta; class Magnoliopsida; order Fagales; family Fagaceae; genus Quercus; species Quercus suber. Next base: position 382,283 of record NW_027069707.1, on the reverse strand, counting down.
AACCCGGTTTCTAACAGGTCTCCTATGCCCGTTATTGAGCTTCAAGATCAACAAGCAGAAGAGAAAGAATAGAAAAAAGAAAAGTTTGAAAAGGAACCCCATAGTCCAGTGTTCATGTGCCCACCTGCTCCAAGGAAACCCTAGTCATTAATTAATGAAAAGAAAGTGTTGCAAAATGTTTGTACAAGTCTCCAACTTGATCTATCCATTAGACTTGATTAAACTGGGTGGGTAATACAAATAGATTGCTTCAATGTGTAATTTTTTATTAATAAAATAGTTGTCATGTCAATAAAAAAAAAAATGGCATGTCATCACTCCTTTAAACACATAAGCAATAGTGCACATTTGAAATTTTAGGAACCAAAAGTATTCAATGGGTAAACTTTAAAGACCAACGGTGCATTTTCGCCAAAACAAAATTTGTGATAGATTTTATTAATACTTTTAATAGGGATCTCAGCAAGTCTTAGGTTGACCATCAATGTTCATAATCGCACTTGTACAGTCATATTGCCATAGATGTAATCTATATATAGCACTGGAAATGACACTTCAAAAGCATATTAAATCCAGGGTTTGTAAGTCTATATTTGCCATGTTTATCTGCCAGTGCAGAACTCTGCTCTGAGGCCTTGACTGTAACCAAAATTTAAGGGGTTAAGAGTTACTCTCTATATCAATAACACTGTCACTGTCAATTACATTCCAATTTATTTAGTAAATCATATGACTATGACCCAAAGAACAAGTCGTATAGCAGTACTTTAATTTGTAAATGCAATTGAAGCTTTCCGTTGAACTTATGATCACAACTATATCAATTGTAAATACAACAAAGGATAGCCTAATCTTAAAGTAATTAAATATTAATTTATTTAGTTAACAAATATAAAAACTTCACCTCATAAACTCCCTTTGAGGATTAACTAATCATCTACGACATTAAGAAAACTAAATCGCTAAGACAAATTAAACTTTGCAATGAAGATTAGGGAAGATGTCATTGAGGATCCAATTTGCCATATACTGGTTTGCCTTGTGTGTCATATGAATTCCATCCCAGCTGATACGTTCATCTGGATTGGAACAAACTGGTACACCGGGAATTCCACAAGTTTTTCCCAAGGTAAAGTCATAAGCTCCTCCAGCACCACAGCAAGATTTTTGCACAGAACAAGCATCAAAGCCTGTCCATTGTGAAACAACCAAAATTGCATTACTGAATTTGTGTCATATCCAGTTATATATTGTTCTAGCAATTTTTTATAATTAGATAGAGACTCACCAAGATTTGCAGCATTTTGTAAACCCATTGGAAAGCATTGTAATAATCACCATATGCTATAACAGCATTAGGATTTTCTTTTCTCAAATCTTCAATGGCTTGTTTGAGTAGATCATTGTGATATATTGACAAATTATTCAACCCCTTTAGGCAGTGTAATTCATCATAATAAGCTGAATTTTCGGTGTGGAATTTTGTAAGATAAATTGGTGAACAGCCGATTGGGAAGTGTCCAGGGACAACCACTCTTACAGCACCATAACCAATTACCCTCTACAAACAATGTAATAGAATAAGGAATCAATAATCATGTTAGGCAATTTTGCAGGCAAAAATTAGAATCGGATTTGTTTTGTTTATGAAGAAAACATACTGTGACAGCGTCCTTAATTGCTTTGACAACTTGTGGAACTAAGTATCTGGCCTCCTCAACGGTTTTGTGCAGCAATGCAAGGTTATAATCATTCCCTCCAATTCCTCCCACAATGAATAGGGCTGATTTAAGCTTCTCAGTACAATCTATCAAACATCAACAAAAAGAAAATATATATTTTTAAATTTGAGTTAGGTTGTGATACATAGCCTTCATTGGCAAAATTGCCAAATTTTCAAATTTCAGAAATTCAAAGCGGACCTAAATTTTAGGGATCAATCTAATATTATCTCCTACATTTTAACCTAGTATTACATGCTTAATTCAAATGAGAGGCTAACCATGATGATTGTGATAGGTATGATGGAAATAGGTGGACATCCAATCCAGTTGCACACTGAGAGAACTTGAAGTAACTGATGATGGAAAATTAGCTCCAAAAAAATTTATAGGCAAGGCAGTGGCATCAGCCACTGCAAAATTCACCCCACCACCGATGGCCACTGCAACGTTGGCCCCAAGATGACCACCAGCAAATAATGCGTCCTTATTCAAATAGGGAGAAAGAAGTGGAATTCCGGCTGATTGAGCTGTGCAATTATAGAACCAAAAAAAAAATTAATATAATTTAATTTTGATTGTCATATTGGTACATAAGGTAGTTCTTAACACGTGGTGGAGTCATATAACACAAAGTTAAAATAATAAAATTTGCATAGTTGATAGTTCCCTTGGCAAGTAAAATTCAAACATAACATATTATGCTTAGCCTAAAAACAGAACCAAGTCACTTTTCCAAACATTCTTATCATGCAGTACTAGCATTCAAGAGTTTGAGAAAGTGTGATATAGTGAGTCAGATTTTGACAAACCAGTGTTGTCAGTTGCCAGTTGGTCACGTTGTTACTTCTTTAATCCTTCTAAAAGAACAGCCTTATAAAAATTTCTAGCAACAAATTAAGTAATTTTCTTTGCTAATAATAAATAGATAAATAAACGTCAACATATTAAGTTTGATATGATTCTTACCAATAAAATCAATCATCAGCAACCCATTGGAGCACCTTCCAGTTGCATTTTTGAAGTAGGTTTTGCCATAGGGAAACTGGAAAAATGGTAGATATGGGTTCTGAAGAATCAAGTTGCCTGTGTCGGAGATAGAGTCCCCTAGTTGATATATTGCATCAAACTCGCAAACCTTAAGGGAGTCTGGACCAGTGCAATCAAGTGGAACAAAAAGAAGAGAGAAAGCAATGAGAGTGATGAGAAGCAAAGAGAAAACTGATTTGATGGTAGCCATAATTTGATCAAGAAAGAAGCACTTGGTTATCTATGAATTATGATATGAAACTATGGAATTAGTGCGAGTAAGCACATCGTGCATGTGTTACATATATATATATATATATATATAAACGAGGAGTTACCTATTAAAGAAAATTTTCAGTCTGTTTTAAGTTTGTTTTTCTACTATATTTTGGATTTTGGTTTCTTTGAATAGTAGTTACTAGTTACAGAAGTTAAACTCGATTTTCTTGGAGCACAAACTACGTACTATCCTAAATTCCTAACAATCAAAAGGCAAAAGCTAATGCATTTTACTTTTTTTATTTTCTGTTGGTAATTAACTACTCATTAATTAGTTACTACTACCATTTCAATTTGGAATTTTTATTTCCTTTTTTGTTAGTTTGGTCAGAACATCTAGGAGTTTTTTTTTTGGAGGATATCTTATAGTAGGATTTTAATTGCTTAGTATTAGGTTGCTCTGTCAATTTGTTGAGCAACAGTATATATTGACAAAGATAGAAACAAAGTAAAATTCTTTCGCATTGATACAGAATTCAGCATCCTTTTAAGGTTTGATGGTTAAACAGCTAATAAATTGTGAAATTGTTGTAACATTTTATTATGTACCTAAAATTACTCTATTCAATAGTCATAACTATGACCAAAACTCATGTTGTAAAATGTAAAATATTATGGTAATGCGTTTCCTTGAGATATGTATGAGATATCCATCTAAAGTTTTTCTCGTTCCATTTTATTGTAGAATAGAGCTTTTAAAGCTCTTAAGAATAATATGAGCTTTAAAAGCACTTATTTTTCTTAAGAGTTAAGATGACATTTTCCCCATTCAATTGAATTTGCTAATGAGTCGAAAGACAAATCACACCTAGGATACAACCAAACTTGATTTCTACTGCTAGCAATCTTGTAAAATCCTGTAAATTTCTCTCTAATGGAGTGCAAAATCTATAAAAGCTTTCCAAAAGCATTAAAAAAACAATTTAAAAAGGAATATGGATGACTATTTATACATAATGAAGATTTGTCTTTGAAAGACAGAATTGAAACGTTACTTTAATTGATAGAAGCCTTCTAAAGTATGTCTTGATTGTTACTAGTTGTTAATAGGGTTATAAATGAATCAAATCATTTATAATGACCTTGGTTTTGACTTGATATGAAACTTGTTCATATTTGTTTATTTATAAACAAGCTAAGTTTGAGCATTAATTAGTTTAAACTTGTTTAATCAATTAGTCAAGCCCTAGCAAAAAGGGGAAAATTTTGTTCATGAACAGTCTCATGACAATAGGGCTCAATTTAAATATATATATATATATATATAATAAAAATAAAAATAAAAATAAAAATAAAAATCAAATGCCAAACCTAGGCTTTTTTATGGGCTTGATAATAATCTTGATACGGGCTTGGAAAATAAACTCATATAACAAACCTTTAATTAATTGGGAGTTGAGACCACTCATTCAACCAAAATGGGCTTAATAATATGCTTAATATGGGTTTGGTAATGCACTTGTATTTGATCTTGAGTTCAAGAGCTTGATTAACGAATCTGTTAGGTTCTAAAAGTTTAGAACAATTGGCAAATCGTGAATACAAACTTGTCTAAATATAAATCTTAGAGTTTATAAGTATTATTAGACAATACTTAAGGCGATACAAGTCAAGATTCAAGAATATACAAACTACAGAAAGAAGAATTCGAAATCTGCTTGATTCGACCAATCCAAAGACAGGCTCGACTGATTGAGAATCGTATCTGCAGAATTTGAATTAAGCCCAAAGAGCAGTTCAAGCCCATTAAGGATTAGGGTTTCAGATCTACTTCTCCTAGTATATAAAGGAAATCCTAAGCACGTTTTTATAAGGGCATTTTAGAGAGAGATTAGAGTGCATCTTGTGCCTCTTTTATAGATCTAGGGTTTTGTACCCAAAAGCTCTCTAAAGTCATCTATCGATGTTATTCCTTGAAGAATCTCAAGATCCAGTGTTGTAGAAGTTGTTGCATACAAGATCAACGGCTAGTGTGGGTGTTTGTGTTGCAAAGGCCTAATAAAGAAAGAGTCCGTGGATTCGAAGCTTGCACGTGATCGTGTTAATAAGTTCTACATATGGTAGCAATAAGATATTAGTGGTCTAAGTCTTATTGTAAACTTCGATTCTCTACAATGGATTAGCATTTTACCTTGAGGATAGCTAGGTTAAATTATCCCCAGGTTTTTTACCAGTTTGGTTTTCCTGAGTCATCATATCATTGTGTTATTTACTTTTCCGCTACTTTGCATGATATGATTATTTTGTTTTAACCTAGATCTGAATAATAGACCTAGGTATTCACTTGGTTAATTAATTAGGTTAAACAATCTAGTTTACAGGGGTCTAAAAACCTATCAGAATCTGTTGAATCTGTTAAGAATGTAATCAGTGACTATAGTCATGTATCTTTTAACTGGGTTCATAGGGAGGCTAATCAGGCTGCCCATGTGCTTGCCAATTGGTCCCTTAACTAGTCTTCATTTGGTTCTTTTGATCTGGGATTTGGCCCTCTAAGTTTTGTTAATGTTATCTTGGCTGAGGCATCCCAAGCTTCTGTATCTATTGTTGTTCAATAAGATTTAATAAATCGTTTTTTTTTTTTTTTTTTTTTTTAGCTTGATTACCAAATCGCAGTGGCGGCTCTACAAGCTAGCCAAGGTGGTCACAGAACCACCCTGACTTGCAAAAAAATGTGTATATATATATACTTGCCAAAAAAATATTATACGCTAAACCAACCTATTGTGACTATCCTAATAAAAATTTTGAACATCGTGATTTGAGAATTACAAAAATTTGAGTTCAACAAAAATAAGGGTAGTGCTACTACATTTACAACATTTTCACAATAATTTTACAATAAATCTAACGTAGTAAGCTATTACTAATTCTAATTTGGGCCAAATACTAATATTATTTTTTTACTCACCAATAACAGTTTTTTGCATAAGATTTATTCTAAAAGTGTTGTGAATGTAGCATTACTTCAAAATTAATTCTGCCTCCAAACATAATTCTTAATCCCTGTCTTTTTTTAAAGCTTAAATAACAACAATAAATATTAGTTGAAATAACAACAAACATTAACCAAACAAAAACAAGACAAGACCAAACAACAACAAGTGAAAAAACTATTGAACAAAAAGCCTATTATAAAACAAAAATATAAAATTTGTAGTTCGTTCAACCTATTCAACAAAAATAATTTCTAATTTCATTTTTCTTAAAAAATGGTACGAAGAAAAATATTGTGCTAATTTAAATTTCTTAGTGACCACTCAAAAAAAAATCCTAGAGCTGCCACTGACGAATCGAGTTGGGCCAAGCTGAGCTCAAGCCGATAGACTATTCGATGTGCTTGAATTTGACTATTGTTATGTACCTAAAATTACTCTATTCAATAGTCATAATTATGACCAAAACTCATGCTGTTGTAAAATGTAAAATATCATAGTAACACGTTTCCTTGAGATATATATGAGATATCCATCTAGAATTTTTCTTGTTCCATTTTATTTTAGATTAGAGCTTTTAAAGCTCTTAATAATAAAAAGAGCTTTAAAAGCTTTTATTTTTCTTAAGAGTTAAGATGACATTTTCCCATTCTATTAAATTTGCTAATGAGTTTTAAGACAAATTTCATGTAGGACACAACAAACCCAAATTCTACTGTTAGCAATCTTGGAAAATCCTCTAAATTAATTTCTCTATTGTAGTGTGCAAAATCTATAAAAGTTTTCCAAAAGCATTAAAAAAAACAATTTAAAAATGAATATGGATGGCTATTTATACATAATGAAGTGTTGTCTTTGAAAAGACACACTTGAAAAGTTACTTTAATTGATACAAGCCTTCTAAAATATGTCTTGGTACTTACTAGTCGTTAATAGGGTTATAAATTAACCAAATCATTTATATATAAACAACTTAGGTTTGGCTCGATAAAAAACTTGTTCATATATGTTTATTGATAAATAAGATAAGTTTGAACCTTAATTAGTTTAAGCTTGTTTAATCAATGAGTTGAGCCCAAGCAAAAAGGGGAAAAAACTGTTCATGAACAAGTGAAATTAACCTTTTTTGATGACACACCCTTGTTCTATAGAACAACAAAATTACTATTACCATTTCAATTTTGACCTTCCAATGGGCAGAACAGTTGAGCATTCTAGAAATACTTGTGGGGCCTTAATGTTCCAAACAAGATTAAAAAATTTGCATGGCGTGCAATCCACAATATACTTCCAACCAAAGCCAACCTCTGTCTGTCACCGGAAAGTCTTAGACAATCTGACGTGTGAGGCTTGCAAAATAGAAGCAGAGAGCAATGGGCACCTATTTTGGCAATGTGAGAAACTCGAGATATATGGACAACCTCTGCAATTCTGTTTGACTCAAGTGGGGTACACTTCAATGAGTTTGTTGATCTTTTATGGCATTTAAAGTTTGTGAAGCATGTCAACAACAAAATCCTAGATTATTCAACACTATTGCTTGGAGAATTTGGTTCAATCAGAATCAAGTTCTGAGGGAAAGCTGATCAAAAGGCTAGCCTAATTATTCACAAAGCTAGATCAGTGATCAAGAAATTTTAGGTGGCAAACTTTCAACCTTTAGGATCATCTGTGAAAGAAGTGGAACTGTGAATCAACCAAAAACCTCCATGGTATAAAATCAACACAAATGGAGTGGTTTTTATTCAGCAATAGGCAACAGGTGTGGGCGTGGTTACTCGTGATCATGAAGGTAGGGTGGTAACTACGTTAAGCAAGAGGCTTTATTACCCTTTGGCGCCTTTAGAAGTTGAAGTGAAAGCAATCGAGGAAGCTGTGGAGTTTGCTGGGATGTGGTATTTGGGATGCACACTTTGAGAGCGACTCACTCATACTCTCTAATGCTATTCAAGGTTTGTGTAATCCACCGGTAGCCATCTCTAATGTTGTTATTGGGATTTGTCATAGACTACAAGTTTTTAGATTTGTGTGTCTCCCCCATGTTAGGCGTGGAGGTAATAAACCTGTGCATATTTTAGCTCAATATGCCAAAGGAATTAGTAGTTCTGTAACTTGGGTAGAGGAGGATCCAAATGTCATTGAGTTAGCTTTAGCTCAAGATGTATTGAATTTATCTTCATCTTAATAAAGTTATCCATCCTTTCATCAAAAAAAAAAAAAATGAACAAGTGTGAGAGAGCGTGCCCCCGGCCCTTTTTTGGTGTTGGGCCAAACCTACATGAATGGGTAGAGTCGTGTTATTGCCTTTCAAAATGGAGGTTCAATTGATTATTCCCTTTAGATTAGAAGTGTTACAATGGAGTCACTACTTATTTAATTATTAGAAAAAATAAGAAAACCATAATTGAAAAATTCATCATTTTATTGATTTGATAATGAATGTACATTGATCATAGGAAATTACATGGTTTTAGTCCTAGATACAATCTAAGATAAGGTACATGGCTTTGAACATGTGGCTTTTGAATATTTATCATTTTTAATGCATTTTTAGGACTCATATTTCTAATTTCTAATGTCTATTTTAGTATTTTCTTTGTATTTTTTAACTCAAAATTAAAGAGTTTAACCCAAAAAATATATATATATATATATAAATTCATATTTTTCAACCCATAAACAATGAAAATAAATAAATTTTTGAGCTAAACTTGAAAAGAAAACCTACAAAAATAATCAATTTAAGGCCCGATTAATTTAAAATTGATTGAAGAGGGACCGAAATTGACTGAGTGGACTGAATTGGACCTAACGGGGCCAAAGTAGACCTAATTGGACAAAAAAGAAATTGATTAATTTTTAGAGAGAACAAATTATCTTCAAAAAAAAATTTAGAGAAAAATTATACATTATATTACAATACAAAATAATTTTTTTATTCTTATGCATCGCGTAGGTCTGCGACTAGTTAACACAATTTTTATTATGTATATCATAATTAGTCACATTAATAATTGTGAAAAAAAAATTGTGAAAGATTTTGTTAATGCTTTTAATATGGATCCCAGCAAATTATAGGTTGACCATTAATTTTCATAATCGCATCTGCACAGTCACATTGCCACAGATGTAATATATATATATATATATATATATGTGGCAATGGGAATGACACTTCAAAACCATATTAAATCCAGGGGATGTAAGTCTATATTTGCCATGCCTATCTGCCAGTGCAGAACTCTGCTCCTAGGCCTTGACTATAACCAAAATTTAAGGGGTAAAGAGATACTCTTTATATCAATAACACTGTCACTGTCAATTACATTCCAATTTATTTAATAAATCATCTGACAAATTAAACTAATAATCTACTACATTCCAGCATAAGAAAACTAAATCGCTAAGACAAATTAAACTTTGCAATGAAGCTTAGGGAAGATGTCATTGATGATCCAGTTTGCCAGATACTGGTTTGCCTTATGTGTCAAATGAATTCCATCCCAACTGATACGTTCATCTGGATTGGAACAAACTGGTACACCAGGAATTCCACACATTCTTCCCAAGAAAAAGTCATAAGCACCTCCAGCCCCACAGCAAGATTTTAGCACCGAAGCAACATCAAATCCTGTCCATTGTGAAACAATCAAAATTGTATTACTGAATCTCTGTCATATCTAGCTATATATTGTTCTAGCAATTTATTAGAATTAGAAAGAGACTCACCAAGATGTTGAGCATTACGGTAAACCCATTGGAAGGCACTGTAATAATCACCATATACTATGACAACATTAGGATTTTCAATTCTCAAATCTTCAATGGCTAGTTTGAGTTGATCATTGTGATATATTGACAAATTATTCAACCCCTTTAGGCAGTGTAATTCATCATAATAAGCTGAATTTTCGGTGTGGAATTTTGTAAGATAAATTGGTGAACAGCCGATTGGGAAGTGTCCGGGGACAACCACTCTTGCAGCACCATAACCAATTACCCTCTACAAACAATGTAATAGAATAAGGACTAATAATCATGTTAGGCAATTTTGCAGGAAAAAATTAGAATCAAATTTGATTTGTTTACAAAGAAAACATACTGTGACAGCGTCCTTAATTGCTTTGACAACTTGTGGAACTAAGTATCTGGCCTCCTCAACGGTTTTGTGCAGTAATGCAAGGTTATAATCATTCTCTCCAATTCCACCCACAATGAATAGGGCTGATTTAAGCTTCTCAGCACAATCTATCAAGCATCAACAAAAATAATTTTTTTAAAAAAAATTGAGTTAGGTTGTGATTTATAGCCTTCACTGGCAAAATTGCCAAACTTGGTGTGTTTACAATTGTTTGAAAGACTAAAAATGAAATTTTCAAATTTCAGAAATTAAAAGCTGACCCAAATTTTATCTCCTACATTTTAACTTAGTTTTACATGCTTAGTTCAAATGAGAGGCTAACCGTGATGATTGTGATAGGTATGATGGAAATAGGTGGACATCCAATCCAGTTGCACACTGAGAGAACTTGAAGTAACTGATGATGGAAAATTAGCTCCAAAAAAATTTATAGGCAAGGCAGTGGCATCAGCCACTGCAAAATTCACCCCACCACCGACGGCCACTGCAACGTTCGCCCCAAGATGACCACCAGCAAATAATGCGTCCTTATTCAAGTAGGGAGAAAGAAGTGGAATTCCGGCTGATTGAGCTGTGAAATTATAGAACCAAAAAATAAATAAATAAATAATATAATTTAATTTTGATTATCATATTGGTTCATAAGGTAGTTCTTAACACGTGGTGGAGTCATATAACACAGTTAAATAATAAAATTTGCGTAGTTCCCTTTGTAAGTAAAATTCAAACATTACATATTATGCTTAGCCTAAAAACAGAACCAAGTCACTTTTCCAAACATTCTTATCATGCAGTACTAATATTAATGAGTTTGAGAAAGTGTGATATAGGGAGTCAGATTTTGACAAACCAGTGTTGTCAGTTGCCAGTTGGTCACGTTGTTACTTCTTTAATCCTTATAAAAGAACAGCCTTATAAAAATTTCTAGCAACAAATTAAGTATTTTCTTTGCTACTTTTTGACAAACCAGCGTCAACTTAATAATAAATAGATAAATAAACATCAACATATTAAGTTTGATATGATTCTTACCAATAAAATCAATCATCAGCAACCCATTGGAGCACCTTCCAGTTGCATTTTTGAAGTAGGTTTTGCCATAGGGAAACTGGAAAAATGGTAGATATGGGTTCTGAAGAATCAAGTTGCCTGTGTCGGAGATAGAGTCCCCTAGTTGATATATTGCATCAAACTCGCAAACCTTAAGCGAGTCTGGACCAGTGCAATCAAGTGGAACAAAAAGAAGAGAGAAAGCAATGAGAGTGATGAGAAGCAAAGAGAAAACTGATTTGATGGTAGCCATAATTTGATCAAGAAAGAAGCACTTGGTTATCTATGAATTATAATATGAAACTATGGAATTAGTGCGAGTAAGCACATCGTGCATGTGTTACATATATATATATATATATATACAAACGAGGAGTTACCTATTAAGGAAAATTTTCAGTCTGTTTTAAGTTTGTTTTTCTACTATATTTTGGATTTTGGTTTCTTTGAATAGTAGTTACTAGTTCCAGAAGTTAAACTCGATTTTCTTGGAGCACAAACTACGTACTATCCTAAAATCCTAACAATCAAAAGGCAAAAGCTAATGCTTTTTGCTTTTTGCTTTTTTCTTTCTGTTGATAATAAACTACTCATTAGTTACTATTACCATTTCAATTTGGATTTTTTATTTTTTTTCCTTTTTAGTTAGTTTGGTCAGAACTTCTAGTCCGAGTTTTTTTTTTTTTTTTTTTTTTTAGGAAAACTTCTTGTAGGAGTTTATTTTTGTTAATTCTTTAATCCTTCTAAAAGAACAGCCTTATAAAAATTTCTAGCAACAAATTAAGTAATTTTCTTTGCTACTTTTTGACAACCCAACATCAACTTAATAATAAATAGATAAATAAACATCAACATATTAAGTTTGATATGATTCTTACCAATAAAATCAATCATCAGCAACCCATTGGAGCACCTTCCAGTTGCATTTTTGAAGTAGGTTTTGCCATAGGGAAACTGGAAAAATGGCAGATATGGGTTCTGAAGAATCAAGTTGCCTGTGTCAGAGATAGAGTCCCCTAGTTGATAAATTGCATCAAAGTCGCAAACCTTAAGGACGTCTGGACCAGTGCAATCAAGCGGAACGAAATGAAGAGAGAAAGCAATGAGAGTGATGAGAAGCAAAGAGAAAACTGATTTGATGGTAGCCATAATTTTCTGAAGAAAGAAGCACTTGGTTATCTACGAATTATGATATGAAACTATGGAATTAGGGCAAGTAAGCACATCGTGCAAGTGTTATATATATATAAACGAGGAGTTACCTAATAAGGAAAATTTTCAGTCTGTTTTAAGTTTGTTTTTCTACTATATTTTGGATTTTGGTTTCTTTGAATAGTAGTTACTAGTTCCAGAAGTTAAACTCGATTTTCTTGGAGCACAAACTACGTACTATCCTAAACTCCTAACAATCAAAAGGCAGAAGCTAATGCTTTTTACTTTTTTTCTTTCTGTTGATAATAAACTACTCATTAGTTACTATTACCATTTCAATTTGGATTTTTTTTTTTTTTTCCCTTTTCTGTTAGTTTGGTCAGAACGTTAGTCGGAGTTTTTCTCTTTTTTTTTTTTTTGAGGAAAGCTTTTGGATTTTGTTTGCTTAGTATTGGCCGGTTGCTCTGTCAATTTGTTGAGCAACCGTATATATTGACAAAGATAGGAACAAAATAAATTCTTTCGAACTAATACAGAATTATGCATCCTTCATGGGTTTGATGGTTAAACAGTTAATTTGTTGTGAAATTATTGTAACATTTTGTTATATACCTAAAATTACTCTATTCAATAGTCATAATTACTACCAAAACTTATGCCATTGTAAAATGTAAAATATTATAGTAACGCGTTTCCTTGAGATATTTGAGTAGAATTTATTTTCTCATTTCATTTTATTGTAGATTAGAGCTTTTAAAGCTCTTAATAATAATAATAATAATAATAATAAGAGCTTTAAAAGCTCTACTTTTTCTAAGGGCCCATTTGGTTGGGAAGATAGAAAAGTAGAAAGATGAAAAAGTGGGAGAATAGAAAAGTTTTAGTTTTCCCTCATTTGTGTTTGGTTCGAGAGATGGAAAAGTGTAAGGATGGAAAACTTTTTTGTTTGATTGAGATAAAAAAATGAGAGGATGAAAAATAAAGTTGATATAAATTTATTGTAAAGACCATATTTGAGTTTCTAACCCAAAATGTGGATGGACCTAGGGCCAAAAAGCCCTAAACAATGAATTTGTAGAGAATGGGTCGGAAAACTAGGCTTTAGTTATTCAGAATAAGGTTGGTCTTGATGACAAAAGATTAAAACTAGACAAGTTTAAACTGAAGAAAAAGGTCATCGGCAAAGTCCGAGGAAACTGGTTCTTATATATTACTCTTAGATTTGATTACAAGTTTGATTCCTGATTGCTACAATGTTTCTCCTCCTCCTGTTTCGATCCCCTGACATATACTTCACTCTCTGATGCAGAGTTGAAGAAATAGCCCCTAAGGTATGAAACTAGGGTCTAGCCACGATGGCCATGCAAGGGGAGTATGCATCCACCACAATGAAGTCCATTTCAACCACCTCTGAGCCTGCCTACATAGCCAACTTAATCAGGCCCTTTAGGATGACAACCTTCCCATCAAAACTTACTAAAGGTGAATCATAAGTCGTCAGATATTCAGGCTTTAACTTCAGCCCTCTGTACAAGTTAGGGTACATGATCTCTACACAGCTGCCCTATTCTACCATTACCTTCTTCATATCATACCCCCATATCCTAAGGGTGACTACCAAAGCATCATCATGCGGCTGGATGATTCCAATCTTGTCTTCATTCGAGAAACTCAGTGATGGTCGAACCTCCACTCTAGCCATCTTCTACTCAAAGTTATAGTCCTCGGCTGATAGCCTAGCCACAAACATCACCCTGGAAGGGTGAGAACTGGTTCTATTGGGCGCAGAAAAGATGCCATTAATTGTGCCTAATGGAGGCCTTGAATGAGCATTTCCCTGAGCCACTGACCTCAGTTGGTCCCCTTGTCCATTAGGCCGGTACAAAAATTGCTGCAACCTTCCCTCTCTGACCAGTTGCTCCAAATGGTTCTACAGTGTTCTGTAGTTCTTGATGGTATGTCCCCGCTCTTGGTGGTACTGGTAATGAAGGCTTTAGTTGCGCCTCAAAGGGTCTTCACTCATCTTGTTCGGCCATTTGAAGTATGGCGCGTTCTTAATCTTTTCCAAAACTTGATGCACCGGTTCTCAGAACACAGTGTTAACCACTTAAGGAGCTGCAGGCCCAAACTACCTAGTAAAATCCCTCTGAGGTCTGTGTATTGTTGTAGTGGTCCGACCTGAAATCCCTCATCTCCTGAGGGATAGCCTTGCTCTTTCCTTTGCCTTGCTGCTGGTCCTCCTTAACCCTCTTATACTTATCAATCCGATCTATGAGCTGGCATATACTGATAACAAGTTTCCTAGTCAAAGACTTCCTTAAGCCATGCTCGGCGTGTAGGCCGAGTTTAAAAGTGCTAATGGCTACATCGTCAAAATCACCATCTATCTCGTTGAACATCTCCCAATATCTGTCCAAATACGTTTTCAGGGTCTCTCTTTCTCTCATGGATAGGGACAACAAGGAAGCTAGAGGTCGAGGAACCCTGTTGCACATAATAAAGCAAGATCCAAACGCCTGAGTGAGTTCCTTGAAGGAATTAATGGAACTTGCCCTTAGACCATCAAACCACCTCATCGCCCCAGGTTCCAAGCTAGATAGGAATACCTTGCACATCAAGGCCTCGTTCTTGGCGTGTATAGCTATCCTTTGATTGAAGTGTCTAACATGTTCCATAAGGTCTGTTCTACCATTGTATATGGTGAATGTGGGCTGAGTAAACCGCCGAGGAAGTCTTCCTTCCTCAATCTTCCGCGTGAAAGGCGATCTGAAAATTTGGTTGAGTGCTCTACTCATAGCATCATTTCCCAAACCTCTCAAAGATGAATTTCTGTTTCTGTGCTCATGATGGTAGTCTTCATCATACGAGAAAGACTCACTAGGAGGAGTCATTGATCTACGCCTATAGCTACCATCCTCTTCACCATTGGAAGAGAAGTCAGAAATGGAGGGAGCTCTCTTTCGCTACTCATGGCGTAAGCTTCTCTTCAAGTGATCAATCTCCAACAGTATGGCTTTAGTATTTTTCTCTAGGGGTCTCTTACACTATATATCTCCCTCTTAATGATTTTGACCCTCCATTTGTTGATCATCCAAGCCACTACTTGAGTGTTTGTCTCATCGAACACCCTCTCTGACCCTCTGTGAGTTGGGATAGCCAAAGCAATACTGTTCAAGGGTCTTCTCCACATAAATGCGGTCAGAAAGTTAGCTACAGAACATTCAATAACTTTTCCTTAGATATTTCTGAGCTTCCATCCCTCTTGTACGTTTATAATACACGTCTTTATGAGTAGAACATCCTGGAAAATTACTTTGAATGATAGGATGTATATTTGATCTATGCTTTGCCCATCCGAGGAGATAACCCTTCTCAGACCACCTTTCCCATTCTTTCCATTTGCATCTTACTCATGGGATTCTAAACATAACATCCTCACTACTGTTTATCTGTCCTCAAACCAATCAACGTCCTCGACTAAGGGCCAAAGCTCAATATACAATTTTGGGCCCTTATCCCTACATTTACTATTATGTCCCTACTAAATATATAAACAAAAAGTAACACATTTATTATTAAAAAATATATTTTTATGGACACTTTTATTTATTTATAAAATAAGCAAATGCTAAAAGGATAAATAAAATAAAAAACATATAAAAACAAACAAAAAGAACCAACGCATATTGTGCAAAATTTTATCCACATAAAAAAAAAAAAAAATTAAAAACAATGTGAACGTACTGTGCAAACAAGAAGAAATTTTATCCAAGCAAAAAAAAAAGTCCAACATACATCTTCCTCTTTTTCTCTCTCATTTTCTCCCCATTTTGGAGAGATTAAATTTTGGTGTGCCCAGAGAGAAAACAGCTGGGCCCACCACTTTTCTCTCCCACTCTCCATCTCAACCAAACACCCTTCCCACTCATTTTCTCTCCTATTTTCCACTCTTTTTTCCATCCTCCCTAAAATCCACCCAACCAAACGTACCCTAAGAGTTAAGATGATATTTTTCCCATTCAGTTGAATTCGTTAATGAGTTATAAGACAAATCACATTTAGGATACAACCAAACTTGAATTCTACCGCTAGCAATCTTGAAAAATCCTATAAATTTCTCTCTAATGGTGTGTAAAATCTATAAAGCTTTCCAAAAGCTTTTTTCTTTTTTTTTTTAACAATTTAAAAAGGAATATGGATGACTAATTATACATAATGAAGAGTTGTCTTTGAAAGTTACTTCAATTGCTACAATTCTTCTAAAATATGTCTTAGTTGTTACTAGTCGTTAATAGGGTTATAAATGAACCAAATAATTTATAAACAACTTGGTTTTGGCTTGATATAAAACTTGTTCATATTAGTTTATTGATAAATAAGCTATATTTAAGCCTTAATTAGTTTAAACTTGTTTAGTCAATTAGTCAAGCCCAAGCAAAAAGGGGAAAATTTTGTTCGTGAATAGGCTCATGACAATGGGCTCAATTAAAAAAAAAAAAAAATTAATTCCAAACCTTGGCTCTTTTATGGGCTTAGTAATAAGCTTGATATGGGCTTGGAAAATAAACTCAAATAAACCTTTAATTAATTGAGAGTTGAAACCACTCATACAACCAAAATGGGCTTAATAATATGCTTAATATGAGTTTGATAATACATTTACATTGAATCTGGAGTTCACAAGCTTGATTAACGAATCGAGTTGAGTCAAGCTGAGCTCAAGCCTTTGGATTATTAGATGAGCTCGAGTTTAACTATTGTATATAGTCTTTGTTTGGACTTGAACATTCAATATTCGAAAAAACTCAGCTCGGTTATAGCCCTAGCCGTTAGAGGCTAAAAAAGTCTCATTTTATTTGTTTTTTTTTTTTTTTCCAGAATTCGCATATTAAGTAACTGACTCACTCAAGCGAACATTGAGTAAACCCTCACGTACAGCACACGTATGTATCCACACGTACTCCACTTGAGCCTCTTTCAAGTGGGCTCACATGAAGTACCGTTTTAGGCCATTTGTTTGTCGTTCTAGGAATTTTGTTTCTCAATTGACATTGTGATTGCATAGTGACTTGGGTCCGTTTGGATAGCACTTATTGTTGCTAAAAGTTGATAAAAATTGGTTGTTGCTGAAAACACTGTAGCAAAATAATTTTTAAATGTGTGAATAGTGTTGTGGGACCCACTTTTAATATTAAATATTGCGTGAACAATACACGCACAATGAATTTTGTCCCTCAAAGTCAACAAGTGCGGCAAAAAAAAAAAAAAAAAGAGAGAGAGAAAACGCACAGGAGGAAAACGCGCCGCAACTAAACCTTCTATCCAAACCCATACTTTATTCGAGCACACCTTAAGGTCACTCGAGCAAGCCACTAAAACTTAGTTTTTAATGTTTGAATCATTTTTCATTATACAGCCATTAAAGTTGGAATTACTCATATTACAACCTGGATGTATATATATATACACAAGAAGTGCAATCACACACATTGTGTTTCTTTTCTGATACTTTTTTGTCGAGTACTTCAGATACCTGAACCAGACAGGCAAAAAGAACAGATGTTCAGCTGTAGAATTCTGCTCTGAGGCCTTGACTGTCACCGAAATTTAAGGGGTTAAGAGTTACTCTTCATATCAACACCACTGTCAATTTCATTCCAATTTATTTAGTAAATCATGACTCTGACCCAAAGAACTAGTTGTATAACATTACTTTAATTTGTAAATGCTACTGAAGCTCTCCAGTGAACTTAAGAGTACAAATATATCAATTGTAAATACAAGAAGGATGGCCTATTCTTAAAGTAATTAAATATTAATTGATTTTGTTAATAAATATATGAACTTCACCTCATAAAATCGCTCTGGTTTCAGTAGCTTATATGCATACGTGAAACAAAAAGTTAAAAGCTAGTTTATTTCCTAAAAACTGAAACTTAAATTATTTGAAATAAAGCTGAGATAAAAAGTTGTGTATGACCCCCAAATAATACATAAAATAAGCAAAAAATTAGTTTATAATCAAATGCCAAACGGATACACTAAAACAACTTAAGCTTTACAATTAAGCTTAGATAAGATGTCATTGATGATCCAGTTTGCCATATTCCGGTATGCCTTTTGTGTCATATGAATTCCATCCCAACTGATACGTTCATCTGGATTGGGACAAACTGGTACATCAGGACCACCACACATATTTTCCAAGGTAAAGTCATAAGCACCTCCAACACCACAGCAAGATTTTTGAACAGAAGCAGCATCAAATCCTGCCCATTGTAAAACAATCAAAATTACATTACCGAATCTCTGTCATATACAGTTATATATTGTTCTAGCAATTTTTTAGAATTAGACAGAGACTCACCAAGATGTGCAGCATTATGATAAACCGATTGGAAAGCATTGTAATAATCACCATATACTATAACAGCATTAGGATTTTCTTTTCTCAAATCTCCAATGGCTTGTTTGAGTTGATCATTGTGATATGTTGACAAAGT
Organism: Quercus suber; assembly: GCF_002906115.3. NCBI lineage: Eukaryota > Viridiplantae > Streptophyta > Magnoliopsida > Fagales > Fagaceae > Quercus > Quercus suber. The sequence continues at coordinate 363,472 of NW_027069707.1, read as the reverse complement.
ATTCAATCCCTTTAGGCAGTGAAATTCATCATAATGAGCTGAATTGTTGGTGTGCAATGTTGTAAGATAAATTGGTAAACAGCCAATTGGGAAGTTTCCTGGGACAACCACTCTTACAGCACCATAACCAATGACCCTCTACAAACAATGTCATAGAATAAGGACTCAATAATCATGTCAAGGAAAATTTAGAAGAATTTGTTTTGTTTACTAAGAAAACATACTGTGACAGCATCCTTAATTGCTTTGACAACTTTTGGAACCAAACTTCTGACCTCCTCAAAGGTTTTGCCTTGAATCAATGAATAGTTATAATCATTCCCTCCGATTTCTCCCACCATGAATAGGCCTGTTTTAAGCTTCTCAACACAATCTATCAAAAAAGAACCAAAAAAAAAAACAATTATATAGGCAAAAATATAGGTTTAGTCCTTAAATTTGAGTCAGGATGCGATCCATAGCCTTCCATGGCAAAATTTGAGTCAGGTTGAAACTTGGAAGACTAAAAAAAAGAATATTTCAAATTTCAAAAACTAGAACCTGACAAATTTTAGGGGCCAATCTAATATCATATCCTACATTTAACTTAGTATCACATACTTAATTCAAATGAGAGGCTAACCATCATGATCGAAACAGATATTACTGAAAAAGGTGGACATCCAATCCAATTGCACACTGAGAGAACTGTCAGCAAATGGTGATGAATTATTCTTCTCTCCAGGGACACTTAAAGGCAAGGCAGTGGCACCAGCCACTGCAAAATTCACCCCATGACCACGAACAAATAATGCATCCTTGTTTAAGTAGGGAGAAAGAAATGGAATTCCGGCTGATTCAGCTGTGAAATATAGAACCCAAAAAAAAAATTAGTATAACACAAAGTCACATTCTACAAAAAAATCATAAATAAACAAAGGAATAAATTTTGAATAGTTCCCTCGGCTAAGTAAAATTCAAACAAAACAAATCATGCTTAGCCTAAAAACAGAACCAAGTGACTTTTCCAGACTCAGTAACTTTTTTGTAATATGAGCTTTATAGTAAGCAACTTTGGTTTCTTGATGTAGAATTGCTGCAGGAAAGATACATAAATAATTGAAAGGGGAGAAATCAAAACCTAAAAAACTTAATTAAGACAGAGGAACAAAAAAGTCAAGAATCTTGTAACTAAACTAGTTAGCATTTCCTGATATTTCTAATGGAAACATTCAGGGTTTGAATTCCTCAACTCCAACTAATGAATTAGATATTAAAAAATAAAAATAAAAAGAATCCAAAAAAACAAGGAAGTATGAAGAAATATCGTCTTGAAATTATGTACAACCATAACCATTGATTATCATCGACACCATCATTATCATTATTGTTATTACTAGTAAGCAATGCTGAGTGCACAACATAATTATAAAAGAAAAACAGCATCCAATTCCCCCCTGACCCACACAAACAAACTGACACTGTAATGTTTTTTTTTTTTTTTTAAAAGCTATCTAAAATCAATGGAGCCTGAAAATTTTTGCAAACAGTGTTGTCAGTTGCCAGTTGGTCACGTTGTTGCTTCTTTATTCCTTCAAAAAGAAAAGCATTATAAAAATCTCAAGCAACAAAGCAGTTTCTTTGTAACTTTTTTATAAAAAGCTAACCAACATCAACTAAAAATTAAAAAACATAAACATCAACAAGTTTAATATGATTCTTACCAATATAATCAATCATTAGCAACCCATTGGAGCTCCTTCCAGTTGCTTTCTTGAAGGTTTCGCCATAGGGAAAATGAGCATAAGGCACAGCTGGGTTCTCAATAATAAAGTTGCCTGTGTCAGAGAAAGAGTCCCCAAGGTTATATATTCCATCAAACTTGCAAACCTGAAGGGAGTTAGCATGAATGCAATCATGTAGAACAAAAAGAAGAGAGAAAGCACTGAGAGTGAGAAGCAAAGAGAAAACTGATTTGCCCGTGGCCATGATTTGCTGCAAGAGAAAGAAGCACTTGGTTTTGGTTATGATATATATGAAGTTATGGAATGCAAGCAAGAACGTCGTGCCATGTGTTATTTCCAACTAGTTGATCATATCCTGCCTTAATTTTTTTCGAAAAATGCTGATGAATATTACAACAAAATACACAGGTAGTGTGTTCATTTTGTTTCCATTGTAAGGGTATGTTAGTAAATTAGAGCTTTTAAAGCTCTTTTTTTCAATAATAATAATAATATATCTTAGCTCTCGGATGCCAGCTGATAGGCAGATTTGGGCCCTTACACCCAACGGTTTGTTCAGTGTCCGCAGCGCCTATTATGGTGCTCTCCAGCTATAAAAGGCCGAGACTGATGGTACATGTTCAGATGACAGCCTTAATCGGAGATTTTGGAAGCTTTTTTGGCAGCTATCTGTTCTGCCTAAGGTTAGACATTTTGTATGGAGGGCTTGCCGTGACATTTTGCCTACAAAAAGTAACCTGATGCGGAGGAACATATTGCAGGATTGTCGGTGTGTGGAGCTTGCTAATGGATGATCAACCCAGGTTTGAGCTTGCTGCTAAGGTGGGGTCTTGCGCGTGGGCGCTGTGGCACAATAGGAATGAAGTTCGTCTTGGGGGTGTAAGGAAATCTGGTAACGTGTTGTTGCGGTGGGCCTTGCAATATTTGGAAGAATATTATGCAGCTTCAGAACTCTCTCCCACATCCTCGGGTTCAGCTGTCCATGGACAAACATGGTCTCCTCCGCTGGATCCTTCATATAAGGTTAATGTTGATGGCGCCACTTTTTCAGAACTTGGAGCTGTTGGTATCCGGGTGATAGTCCGTGATGCGTATGGGCAGGTTGTAGCAGCGTTAAGCAGCAAACTCATGGCTCCTTTGGGGGCAATTGAGACGGAAGCAAAGGCAATAGAGGCTGGAATGCAGTTTGCTAGGGACGTTGGGATTCAAGAGTTCATTCTGGAAAGTGAATCTTTGGTGCTTATTCGCTCATTAATGGGTCTGTCTTCCCCTCCATCTTCAGTGGCTTCGGTGGTGCAAGGGTTAATGGAATTTCGTGGGGAGTTTTATAAGGTTTCTTTTTCTCAAGTTCGTCGTCAATGCAATAGACTGACTTAACTTTTAGCTAAACATACTTTGGGCTTATATGATTTTTCTACTTTATTAGAAGAAAATCTTTGTTTTTTTAGAATAAACTCTTTCACAATATGTACTTTTTTTTACTAGTTCTTAATAAAGTTGTTGGTTTTCACATCAAAAAAATAATAGTAATAACATATTAGTTAATGAATGTCCAGCATAGGTTAAAGTGCACTTAATGATTTATTAAATAATACTTTCGTACTTTTTTTTTTTTTTTTGGAGAAGAAATATTTTTATAATTTATTACGCACAAATATTTAAAGCACACAATCATAATGAATTTATTCATTCCTTGAGTAATTAATATAACATATAGAGACATATTTTAACTCAAAATGCCTAAACTCAATGAGTATGTACTTAATTATATTATATTAACCATTCATTATTCTCATCTTTATTCAATATGAGACTTCACTCACACGTATAACCCAACAATCTCTCCCTCATGTGTGAGTCTCTGCCTCAAGTAAACACACCCTATTCTTGCTCCATTTGCGAAAAGAACCTCAATAACCTTGCCACCTTTGCCCCCCCCCCCCCCCCCCCCCCCCCCCCCCCCCCCCCCCTCCAACATTTGATCCTTAATTGACCTAGGATTTGTGCACAATTAACTTTTTGGTTTTTGCTGAATGTACTTGTAATTCTCTATCCAATGTACCTATTCGAAGTTTGTGATTTGAGTCGTACGATTAGAACTGCAAATTAAGCGTGGTTGGACATGTTTAGAATGTTGCTATATTGAGAATGCCTTTTGCAATTTAAGTGCATTTACATTGTAAAGTTATGTTTATGTAGAAAGCGTAACAGTTTCTATAGTTTAGTGCCTATTGAGAATGCCTTTTGATGTAATTTAAGTGCATTTCCATTCTTAGCTTCTCTACCTCTTATTGAGTGTTTGTGGTTTACATTTCTGTTTTTGGTTTGCCTACATGTGGGGGGGAAAATTTTTTCCAGTGGATATATAGGGATATGCCTTTTGGAAAGTTATCACGCTTAGTTGTGAATATTAGGGAGCTATTCATTGTTTCTGCAGGGGGAAAAAAATTTCCAATGGAAATCGAGTGTCAATGATTTGAGTTCCATTTGAGTGGCATTCCCCATAATTAGTTTTGAACTCTTTGCTTGTGTACTTGCCACTATAGAACTCAAGTACAATATTTGGAACTCGAGTTTCATATACTCGAGTTCCTTTTTTTTTTTTTTTTGGAGGCAAGCTAAGCTCCCATAAAATTCAGTCCTAATGGAACTCGAGTTTCATATAATCGAGTTCCACTGGGAATTTTTTAGATATTTTTTCTATACACTTATTTTATAAGAGCTTTTTTTCTTAGCTTATGCCTTTTTTTTTGTTGCTTAGTGCTATTTATGGTGGGGTATAGGTTTTTGAAAATAAAAATAAAACACTGGAGAAGGCAGCTGTACATAGAAAAGAAGGTAGCACATTAAGTAAATTTTTTTTGAGAAAATTTGTAAAACAAAATAGATTTTCTAAGTTGAATGTCATTAGTTGACACATGATATAAAAAATAGGAATCAACTTTCTAATTTACCCTATTTTTTATTAAACAAATTGAAATTTTATAGCGAAAAAGAAAAACATCACAAAATTTGATATTAGACATGTAGGTACTTATGTCCAAGGAAGTGAATCTCGTACCATACCGGCCAGTGAACCGGTACACTCAACCCTCTTGTTTCATATCGGAAAAAAATACCGGCCGTACTGGCGAAATCTGGCTGTTTCGGCCGGTAAATGGATACTGGGCCGAAACACAAAATGCTTTCTTCTTTTTTTTTTTTGGTAATTTCGGTAGTTTTTTAAGGGCAGGATTGTGCAAATTTGAGTAAGCTAAGAAAACCCAGCAGAAAGAAAGAGAAAAATGAAAGAAAAACGCATAATAGCTTTGCAAAATGAAGTTAGAATCACCTTATGCACTCATCATCTCTTTTTTCATTGAAGCCAACGACCTCTCACTGAATCTTGAGTGGTGATGGACAGTGGCACTTGAGAGAGGAGATGAAACTAGAGAAAGAAGTGAGGTGAAAGTGAAACAAAAGGAGATAGATTAGAAGTAAAAATAAATGAATGAATATACTTTGAAAACTGAAGAGTTAAGTTTAGACGTGTGAAGATAAAACATTCTTGGAAATTGGAGGTAGGTGTCAGGTAGGACAGGCTTGTGATGTGGAGGAGAAAAAAAGAAAACAAAATGGGAAGAGTTATCAATTAGGCCTGCCGCCTGCCTGTGAAGCATTAAAAAAAAAAAGGTGTGAAAGGAAATAAATTCAAGGTGATAAAAGGGGGGAAGGAGTAGTAAGATATAGGAATATATATATATATATATATATATATATTAATAATAATAAAAGTTACTAAAAATAGTGGAAGAGAATAAAAACTTAAAAAAAGTAGTAACAAATGTTGGCAGGTATATCTTGGCTTGTACATGTGCAACAACTTTGGATTTGAGTAAAAAAGAGATCTAAAATTTGTCTTATAATTTTTTTTAAATGTTTAGTCAATTAAACAAAAATTCACATTTATTGTTAATTATAAATATATTAAATATATAAAATAGCGGTAAACCCGAAACGGTACACCGGTATTGACCGGTATTCGAAATATATCGTACTGGTGGCCAAACCGGTACAGTCTCCGATACGGTATTGACTTCCTTGTATCAAACAGGTACATTGGATAGAGAAGGTTAAGCTAGTTTATAACTGCCCCCATTGTCGACATTTACCACAACTATTTAACTATGAAATAACAACTATGGTTTCGTAAGTCATGCATTAAATGGTGAAGAATGCAAAAGAAAGAATCAAGCACAATTTGTAACCTCATGAAAGTTGCTTGGAACTCCAATACAATGCATCAAAACAACAAAGCTGGATTCAACAATGACAGACTTTCTATATTACCAATCCAACAATAGGAATATTGTAAAATCTCTAATTTAATCAACAAAATTGTTAAACAGTTTCATCAAAATTTTTAAATTTTTGAAAAAAGTTAGTTAGTTCAGTGTAAAATTTGGATTTCAATTAGAGTTTAATTTTATTGCACATGTTCCATTTAATTGAAGTTTTTTAATTTTTGTGCTAAATGAGTTAATTTAAAGTAGAAAACTAGGTGAAAGTTCAAAATGGGTATGAAACACCCTTGAACGTTTAGACCCCAAATAATAAAATTACCAATTCAAGCTTTATATCAAACAATTAATGTGCGGAACATGATAACAAGCTCACAACAGAATTGATAAACAATCTAAGCCAAATATAAACACATCCACAACAGTAAATATAAGGCAAAGATAAAGGGAAGGAAGATGCAAACACACGGACAACACACGATGTGTTATCGAAGAGGAAACCGAAGTCCTCAGCGTAAAACCTCTCCGCCGCCCTCCAAGGTATCAAATACTCCACTAAAGAATGTAGTTGGGATACATGAACAGAAGAAGACCCTCCAAGCCTAATCTACCCAAGTACCTAATACCAAAAGGCAACACTAAGCAGAAAACAAAAGAGCCCTGAATGGCAGTGATAAGGTAAATAAGAGTCTTAAATGACTAAGCCAATTCAGAAGTTCAATCTTCTTCCTCCCCTTCATTCTCAGCAATGTTGAAGTACCTAAGTTCATACACGTTTCTATCTTTGTTTGAAGAAATCACACGGAGCCAATCACGCACATTGTGTTTCTTCAGGTACTTTTTTGTCAAATACTTCAGATACCTGAACCAGACAAGGAAAAAGAACAGATGTTTAGCAGTAGTAAAACCCAAGATTAAACAGCATTGCTAACAGCAATAGCTGAAACAATTTTTCTCTAACAGATACAACAATACATGAGACAACATGGAAGAATCTCCAATTACATTGAAAGTACTCAAGGAAATTGCCCAACTGTTTATACAAACAACACCCATATCAATGGCCACATCATCCACCCATTTTCAACATTCTCTCTCTTATTTTTAATTCCTTTTTTTCTTATTAATTTCCCAACTCATTGTTATACTTTTTCTAACTTCTCCCCTCTCTTTTACATTTTCATCTCCCTACCACTATTTACCTTAATATCACTTTTCCTCTATCCATTTATCTTCCTTTATTTTTTACTTTTCTTATTCCCCTCCTCTTACTATAAATTTACAATTTTCTTTTCCATTCTACTCATAGTTTTTTCTCACACAAAATGTTATTTCTCTCTCTCTCTCTCTCTCTCTCATTTTCTATGCACAAAAGGTTATTTCTCTCTCATTTTTATTTTCCAGTTTTGGTGGATTTTTTTTTCTTGCATCTCTACTTTAGGTTGATGAATTTTTATATTATTTGGAACTCTACTTTGGGTTGATATGATTAAGTTTTGTGTTTTTAAGTTGTTATTTTTTTTATTCTCTTTGATTTCACAAATGTTATCATATTGCATTATTAAGGTAGTATATAAGAATATAATGTTATTTTATTACATAATATGACTTAGATAATTTGGTGTTTATTATTATTTTTTTCTTCTCATATTATTTTCTATAAATTTCTTATTATTCTCTCTCACATTCTCTCTTGAAAAAGTGGTTATTCTCTTTCTCTTGATTTTTTATTATTTCTTGCAACTCTACTTTATATTGATAAATCATTGTGATTTTTAATACTCTATTTTGGGTTTATACATTTTGATGTTATATTTTTTAGTTCCCCATTACAAGTACTCTCTCTCTCTCTCTCTCTCTCTCTCTCTCTCTCTCTACGATAAAATTTAGAGAATAAATTATACTTATTCAATATAAGTTTGATATGTATTTTGATTATCATGATAATCTCTTTTAAGAGAATGAATAATTTGAATAATTTATTTAAATAAAAATTATACATACATACATATATACATATATGTATTTATTTATTTATTTTGCTTAAATATCTAATCAACCTCATGCAATTCATTTAAAAGTAACGAGTTAAAACAAATGAATAACTACCTTAAAGATTACATTTGTATATTCAAAGTCTTTATGTTTAAAAATACTTTTACTTTAATTTAGCCGTACCGAAATTAACTAAAATGCTACATTAATGTGGCTCAATAAAAATATAGCAACAATAAATTTTATGCTTAAAATTTTAGATATTATGAGTTTGAGATTTATATATTTTTTAATAAATTTGGATTTAGATTAGGTGATTTCAAACCAAACATGTTTTTTCCCATCATGTAAGTGCACAAAAATAGATCGAAGTGGGCCAAAATGAACCAAAGTGATTTGAATGGACCGAATTGGACCAAATGGAATAAAGTGGACGAAATGAACAGAATAGGACCGAATAAGAATGAATGGACTGAATAGGACCAAAGTAGACTGAATAGACTGAACAGGACCAAATTAGGCCGATTAGGGTCGAAGTGGATAGACTGGACCGAGACAGACCGAAGTAGACAGAATAGGAGCAGTGTAGACTAAATAGAACCAAATGGACAAAATGAACCGAATAAAACCAAAGTGGACAAAATGGACCGACTAGGACTAAGGTGGAATAAATGGCCCAAATAGGACTAAAGTTGATCAAAGTGGACAGAATGGACCGTATAGGACCAATGTGGATGGAATAGGACCAAATAGAACCAAAGTAGAAAGAATGAACTGAATTTGACCAAATTTGACAGGATGGACTGAATAAGACCGAAGTGGACTGAATAGTACTAATGTGGACCGAATATAGCCAATGTAGACTAATGGACCGAGTTGGACTGAATAACACCAAATAGACTGAGCTGGACTAAATGGAACTTTAGTGGACAGAATTGACTAAATAGGACCAAATGGGACCAAATTGGACCGAAGAGGACAGAATGGACTAAATAGAACCAATGTGACTTTTGAATATTTATTATTTTTAGTGCTCGTAGTTCTAATTTCTAATTTAGTATTTTCTTTGTATTTTTTAACTCAAAACTAAAGAGTTTAGCTCAAATATAATAAAATTTCATACTTTCCACCCAAAATAAAATAAATAAAATAAATTTTGAGATAAACTTGAAAAGAAAACCTACAAAAAGAATCAATTTAAGACCCAATTAGTGTAAAATAGACTGAAGGGGGGACTGAAATTAGCTGAGTGAACCCAATTGGACTGAAAAGAAATTGTTTAATTTTTAGGGAGAACAAATTATCTTTAAAAAAAAATTTAGGGAAAAAATTATACATTATATTACAATAAAAAATAATTATTTATTCTCATACATCTATGGGTCTACAACTAGTTAACACAATTTTTGTTATGTACTATCATAATATGTCACGTTAATAATTGTGAAAAAGAAATTGTGAACGATTTTGTTAATACTTTTAATATGGATCCTAGCAAACTATAGGTTGTCCATTAATGTTCATAATCGCATCTGCAGAGTCACATTGCCACATATGTAATATATAAATGGCAATGGGGATGACACTTCAAAAGCATACTAAATCCTGGGGTTGTAAGTCTATATTTGCCATGCATATCTGCCAGTGCAGAACTCTGCTCTGAGCCCTTGACTGTAACCAATATTTAAGGGGTCAAGAGTTACATTCCAATTTATTTAGTAAATCATATGACTATGATCCAAAGAACCAGTTTTATAGCAGTACTTTAATTTGTAAATGCAATTGAAGCTTTCCATTGAACTTAAGAGCACAATTATATCACTTGTAAATACAACAAAGGATGGCCTAATCTTAAAGTAATTAAATATTAATTTATTTAGTTAACAAATATATAAACTTCACCTCATAACTCCCTTTGACGTTTAACTAATAATCTACTACATTCCAGCATAAGAAAACTAAATCGCTAAGACAAATTAAACTTTGCAATGAAGCTTAGGGAAGATGTCATTGATGATCCAGTTTGCCAGATACTGGTTTGCCTTATGTGTCAAATGAATTCCATCCCAACTGATACGTTCATCTGGATTGGCACAAACTGGTACACCAGGAATTCCACACATTTTTCCCAAGAAAAAGTCATAAGTACCTCCAGCCCCACAGCAAGATTTTAGCACAGAAGCAACATCAAATCCTGTCCATTGTGAAACAATCAAAATTGTATTACTGAATCTCTGTCATATCTAGCCATATATTGTTCTAGCAATTTATTAGAATTAGAAAGAGACTCACCAAGATGTTGAGCATTACGGTAAACCCATTGGAAAGCATTGTAATAATCACCATATACTATAACAACATTAGGATTTTCTATTCTCAAATCTTCAATGGCTAGTTTGAGTTGATCATTGTGATATATTGACAAATTATTCAACCCCTTTAGGCAGTGTAATTCATCATAATNTATGCACCCTACCCAGTCAGCATCAGAATATCCTGCCAAACACTCATTCGAATCCTTTGTATACCAAATCTCATAGTCAGATGTACCATTTACATAGCGAATGATTCGCTTAACTGCTGTTAAATGGGATTCTTTAGGAGCGGCTTGAAATCTAGTACAGACTCCGACACTGAATGCAATATCCGGCCTTCTTGCTGTGAGATAGAGGAGACTACCAATCATACTCTGATAAAGGGTTGGATCAATGTCAACACCGGCTACATCTTTGCTCAACTTTGCCAAGGAACTCATGGGAGTAGAGGTATGTTTCTTGGAGTCCAGACCAAATCTTTTGACAAGATTTTTGGCATACTTTTCTTGAGAAATAAATATTCCATCTCTCCGCTGTTTCACTTGAAGTCCAAGGAAGTAGTTCAACTCTCCCACCATACTCATTTCAAATTCCCTTTTCATTTCTTCCAAGAACTCATGAGCTAGTTTATCAATTGTGGAACCAAATACGATATCATCCACGTACACTTGAGCAACAAGAAGAGATTTTTCATCTCTTTTAACAAACAATGTGCGATCTGCTTGACCTCTCTTGAACCCACGATCCACTAGGTAAGTAGTGAGACGATCATACCATGCTCTTGGCGCTTGCTTCAACCCATACAAAGCTTTCTTCAATCTTAAGACATGACCCGGGAAGTGAGGATCTTCAAACCCTTTTGGTTGCTTAACGAAAACTTCTTCATTGAGAAAGCCGTTTAAGAAGGCATTCTTTACATCCATTTGGTACAACTTAAAATCCATGATGCATGCTATAGAAAGAAGAATCCGAATGGATTCTAGTCTTGCTACTGGAGCAAAAGATTCATCAAAATCTATGCCTTCCACCTAAGTATACCCTTGAGCCACCGATCTAGACTTATTTCTAATGACTTCACCATCTTCATCTGTTTTGTTCTTAAAAATCCACTTGGTGCCGATCACATGTGTATCTTCAGGCCTTGGAACCAATTCCCACACATCATTCCTAACAAATTGGTGTAGTTCCTGGTGCATAGACTCTACCCAATTCTCATCCTTCAGTGCTTCTTCTACCTTTTTGGGTTCAAATTGAGCAAGATAACAGTTGTATGTTACATGGTTAGCAGTATACTTCAGCCCTTTTCTCAAACGAAGTCCTTCGTTCACATCCCCAATGATATTACTTGATGGGTGATTAAGTGTCACTCTTGATGAAGGTTTCTTGGAAGTTGAGAGTTCCTCGTCACGAGAAATTGGGGTTTGAATTTCTAGAGGAGTGAGTGGACTTGAGACTTCTTGTGTTGATCTAGTCTATCTTCTTGATACAGGAGGTGTGGTCTCCTTTTTGGGTGTTACTTTCTCAGCATCATCACTTAGAGGCATATCATCATCATCCTCATTCTCCTTGAGTTTGAGCCCCTTTCCATCATCATCAATTTCCTTTTCAGATATAGTGTCGTCTATGACCACATTGATTGATTCCATCACCGTCTTAGTGCGCTTGTTGTACACTCTATAAGCTCGGCTATTTGTGGAGTATCTTAGGAGTATCCCTTCATCACTCTTAGCATCAAATTTTCCTGGATTTTTCCTGTCATTTAGAATATAGCATGTGCTCCCAAATACTCTGAAATACTTCACCTTGGATTTCTTTTCTCTCCATATTTCATATGACGTCTTCTTTGTCCTTGCTCGGAAATAAACTCTGTTACAAATATGACAAGCTGTGTTCACAGCTTTAGCCCAGAACCTTTGAGGTATTTTTTTGTTGAGTAGCATGACTCTAGCCATCTCTTGGATCACCCGGTTCTTTCTTTCAACTACCCCATTTTGTTGAGGAGTCTTTGGAGCTGAAAATTCCTTCTTGATACCATGCTCTTCACAAAATGATTCAAATTTCGCATTCTCAAATTCCTTCTCATGATCACTTCTGATTTTGACTATGGGAACTCCTTTTTCATTTTGCAATCTTTTGCATAATCTTTGCATTTTATCACATGCTTCAGACTTTTCTCTGAGGAATTCCACCCAAGAGTACCTTGAGAAATCATCAACTATCACCATAATGTATCTCTTTCCTCCGAGGCTTTCAGTCTTTGTAGGCCCCATGAGATCTACGTGAAGAAGTTCCAAACACCGTGAGGTAGCAATCACATTCACCTTTGGATGATTTGCTTTTGTTTGTTTCCCCATTTGACATGCTTCACATATAGTCTTCTCCACCTTTCCAAACTTTGGAAGTCCCTCAACGGCCTCAAGTTTAGAAACTTTACATACTTGTTTGAAGTTTGCATGTCCAAACCTGTGATGCCACAGTTTCAGCATATCAACATGAGCACTTCTACACGAAATAGGTGCTAGGTACTACTCCATAGCAATTATCAGTAGTCCTATTTCCTTCCAAGACTTGAATCCCTTTCTCATCAATGATTATGCACCCCTTCTTTGAGAATTGAACAAGAAAATCTTCATCACATATTTGAGTAATACTAAGGAGATTTGCCTTCAATCCTTTGATGTATAGTACTTCTTTCAACAAAGGTAGTTCCGGTATTTCAACCCTTCCTTTCCCGAGGACTTGAGCATGACTCCCATCACCAAAAGTCACATAATCACATGCTTTCTCTTTAAGAGTCATAAACAATGATTTATCTCCTGTCATATGACGAGAACATCCACTGTCAAGATACCATAAGCATGAATTGAATACCATCAATGAGGTGTGCACAAACATACACGCATGAGACAAGCATTCTTAACCATCAAACAAAAATTCATTGTTATTCTCCATGCTCATTCCAGATTGGATTTGCTTTTTCAGATTATCAACCTTTTCACACAGTGATCTATTTCTTCTTTTGTATTTCTCAATCAAGGAGGTAGACTCGCATAGACTATTGTGAAGAATGTGGTTCTTGCTTTCAAAATATTTCAGCATGTGAATGAACATCCTAGCATGTTTCCTGGATTTAATTAACTCTAAGAGTTCCTTTTTAGAGTATCCCTTAAATATACTCATAGAATCATTTTCACAAGCATTCATACCACAATTCAGCATAACCCTTTTTACAGCAGCATCCATAGCCAAGGGGTCTAGGATCGCACTCAGGTAATCAAACCACAAAGAGTGCACCCGCTCTGATACCAAATGAAAGTTCAAAATGGGTATGAAACACCCTTGAACGTTTAGACCCCAAATAATAAAATTACCAATTCAAGCTTTATATCAAACAATTAATGTGCGGAACATGATAACAAGCTCACAACAGAATTGATAAACAATCTAAGCCAAATATAAACACATCCACAGAAGTAAATATAAGGCAAAGATAAAGGGAAGGAAGATGCAAACACACGGACAACACACGATGTGTTATCGAAGAGGAAACCGAAGTTCTCGGCGTAAAACCTCTCCACCGCCCTTCAAGCGGTTAAATAATCCACTAAAGAATGTAGTTGGGATACATGAATAGCAGAAGACCCTCCAAACCTAATCTACCCAAGTACCTAAGCCCTCCAAGCTTCTTGCTCCAACGAGGTTACGCCGAACCTATTTCTTCTTTAGCTTGCCGGATTCTGCTACTTGACCATAGCATCAACCAATGTATATTGGCTCATTTCCAAACTGCTTCCCAAAGCACCAAATGGACCTTCTCACAGACGTGGGTGTGGTGAGATAAGGGTTTGGTAAATGACCTTTCAAGGGTATGACAATGGAGAGGAAGAGAGTAGAGGAATTTGTAGAGTCTCTTTAGATGAAGATTGGGGATGAATCAATCTTGTTTTTCTCTAGGGTTTTCTCTCACAAAATTCTCTCTGGAAGCTCTCTCAATATGATGGGTATAAGGGTGTATATATAGTAGGGTGAGAAGGGAATGCAAAACGTCAGTTTTTGCCAAACAGGGCAAGTTAGCGACTTGATCTCGCGGCTTGACCAAGTCGCGAATTCAAGTCGCGACGTAACGGCCTAGCCAGACTGGAACTTTTGTCCTGTAGCGTGACAGCTGGCGCGACCCTTCAGCTTTTGCCAAACAGGGCAAGTTGGCGACTTGATCTCGCAGTTTGACCAAGTCGCGAATTCAAGTCGCGACGTAACGGCCTTCCCAGACTGGAACTTTTGTCCTGTAGCGTGACAGCTGGCGCGACCCTTCAGCTTGCCAGTCGCGATCCACCTGCGAGCCCTAGCCGCGAGACTCTGTTTTTCTTGCACACTCTTGAGTTTTTCTTCACATCTTCTCACACACTACCCTTACAATTTTCCCACCTAAATATAGGGTTGCTAAGTGCTAAATTACAAGCAAATTGGTCACGGAATAAAGCCAATTAAATGGTTGATTAGATTCAACCTTACACTAGGATTCCAATATAAATAAATCATAAAAAACATAACCATATATCTTTTAAGTATATCCATGCATATGTATGAAGTGACAAACTAGTTTCTATAAATTAAAAAATAAAAATTTTAAAGTACTCCACAAAACAATGAATGCAGAGTGTACTAAATGTATAGGAATGTTAACCGTCATGTAATGCATTTTCACCATCACTACTATCACGAGGTAATATTATGTGTAGTGGTTGTATGTGAAATCCCTCTACTGTTGCAATGAGTGAAAATTGCATATTGTGACTGCAACCATAACGACTATCACAACCGCCACCTACAAACCATGTCGCAAAGAGGCTTCAATTTTCTTCCATTTTTAACATCAATAAAAGGTAAAAGTTTAATTACAATGTACACTTTCTAAGTTCGATCAAATCCTCTTTTAAGAATTACCATCTTGATTATCTTAGGAGATCCCTATAGTAATCATAGAGATAATCAGAGACCACATATGAGATGACTCTCGAACAATGGTTATTGATGGGTTAGATAAAGATCATCCATATATGAATTCCCAAATGGATGACCTTTGGATCAGATAAGAA
Organism: Quercus suber; assembly: GCF_002906115.3. Classification (NCBI taxonomy): domain Eukaryota; kingdom Viridiplantae; phylum Streptophyta; class Magnoliopsida; order Fagales; family Fagaceae; genus Quercus; species Quercus suber. Next base: position 348,062 of record NW_027069707.1, on the reverse strand, counting down.
AAGCAATGACTTTAGAAACTCCCTCCCATCACTATAATCCTAAGCTAAGGCACTAGAATGAGGGAGGATCTCCCCATATAACTCCTAAGATGTGCTCATTGGCACTAGTTCAATAACTAAAAATGATTTAGTCATCCTTGCTCAACTCAATATATATACCGAACTCCAACCATGGCTGATATGAGTGAAATACACACACAAAGTACAGTGTCACCCCATTGGTGAATCTGACTTAAGCATGGGAGAAACGAAACTTAGGCTGACATTACACCAGTGTCACCTTACCTTTTGATCCATTACTTTGAGTGTGCAGGCGTCATATCAAAGACAGTCCAAGATCTAGGCTCAAACAAAATCTACACTAAAACTCAAAATATTTGAGGAGATAAGTACAAAATTACGAAAACTCAACCTCAAAAACTCTGCACCCACCTACAGTTACCAGCGAATAACATAAGATAAGATAATACCACTTAGTTACTAAGAAGAGTACATTGTATAACACACTGAATATCATGAAAATACTTACTTAAATGCAAGTAGAGCTTTGGGCCATGGGCCATAATCACATCCAGACAGGGGCTCTATCTTCGGGCACAAGAATGACAACCTCGCCCATGCCCAATACTGGACCAATTGCAACGCCCCACCAATCTGTGAGTGACCTTTATGGCTTGCCCGACACAACTCTCTGTACAACTATGCTAGGCAACCACTACCCCAACTATACTATGGCGAATTACAAAGGTTCCACAGGAACTCCCAGAACATCAGATGCACCCTATCTCCCGACTTGTCTATGAAAATTTTATCCCTTAGTAGCGCTAAAATATAGCACTGGGCATACTGATGTATTTGAATCTCTATTGCATCATGAGGCAGTGGCTCTGCAATGCGCTTAACAAGGCAACTGATGAGAATTCTTTGCCCCACCAAAGTTTTTGTCATTCGACGGAACTGCAAAACCAAGCAACTCCTTGCACAGAGTACTCCAATCCCCCCCATCAGTTGGCCCAACCAAGACCTCACCATCTATAGGAAGTCCCAAAATGACCTCCACATCTTGTAGGGTGATTGACATCTCACCATGTGGAAGATGGAATGTATGAGTCTCCGGCTGCCATCGCTTAACTAGGGTCGATATTGGGCCATGATCTATCTCTCTAGATGGGGCCCTAAATAATCCTTCTAATCCCACCAACTTGATAATGTCTATTACCTGATTGTCTTGCATCAATATCTTTGCCATCTCCTTAGAGCGACCATGGCACTCAAGTGGGCTCGGTTCCTGCAAAATTGATAAAAATTATAGCGGTTGTTAGAACTTTGAAAGAACTTGCTAAAATTCAAAGAGAACATAAAAATTAAAGCGGTTGTTAGAATTAGATATTTCACCTCGCCATTCCAAATGTCGGTTGATCGATGATTTGGTTGTTTCGTCAGCACTGAATCATCAATGGGACCAGGGCGCTCGATCTCTGGCTCCTCACTGATCCGAGGGTCCATATTGCAAAGAGTGCTACTGTGAGATCATTTAAACCCATCGTAACATTTATGATTGATGATTTTACAAAGTAAAGAGAATGTCTGAAAAGCAGATTTAATACGAGTATGTAGCTAGTATATAATAAAAGCAGATTTAATTATATCATATGAAAAATAAAAAAAAACTCATACAAGAATGAACAAACTAAGTAAATTCAATCATAATTTCACCCCAATGTTACTAGATAGAGTCCAAATAACACATGAGAGAACCAGCATCATGCCCAACAACCAAAAAAAAAAAAAAAAAAAATTCAATACAAAACATAGATCCCAACTAAAGTAAACAAAAAGCATGAACCATACTCACACTTGTCTTGTTCTCTAAACACTCCCACATAATGTCTTTGAATCCAAAAGCTACCATTACACAAAGGCAAATAATCCTCATAAATTTTTACATGGGGCACCATGCATATATGAAAATTATTAGTAAAATGTTTGATTATCAATAATAATAATAATCCATAGGAAATGGAATTACTAATAGCATTTTATTGTTTATTCTTCCTTATCACCTTGCTAATCTTGGATTATATGCTACAAGGACATTGGCATTATTACTAGCTACTACTATTATTATAAATTATCTGCATAATTATCATTCTTTGAGCAATTTTTTCATTTCCTTATTAAGGGCATGTACTAGAAGAGGCAGCTAGCATTGCCTTTAGGATTCTCCAATCACATAAGAAAAGAATATGTTTCACGTACGCATGATTCTTCTATATATAAACGGCATTTCCTTTATTGCAATATCCCATGCCATAATCTTAGCTGGTGATTTTTTTTTTTTTTTTTCTTTTTCTATTCTCATTTTTATAGGGAGCCTTTTGCTCGTTTTTGTTCTTTGTCTTAAGCATGCTTCCACGGTGGCACAGCTCATAGGCAGTGTCTCCTTCCAACTTGCTAGATGACAAAGTTTACATTCCAATAGATCTATCTTAAAAGGTCAAGGTACATTAAAAATGTATCACTACTTCGGTTTGTGGTCCTCTTACCTCTATATGAGACATGAAAATATGGTGTTATATATATATATATATATATAATTTTTTTTTTCATAAAAAAAAATGGAAGTTAGGATTAATTTTTATTTTACAATATCACACCATTTAATGAAATTTGATTGTGTTGGTTTTTTTTTTTTTGAAACCTATTATCATAATATAGTATGTTTGTTCATCATACTTGTCAAATATCAAAATAAATGGATAATAAAAAATTTCATATAAAAATGATAAAAAAAAATATATATAACTTTCTTACATTTCAAAAATTTACTAAATATATCAATTTCAAATTAGACAATAAGTGAATAAATGACATTTAATTGACATGATTTTAACATACATGGTAAGTGTGGGGAAGACATTTACAAAGAGTTATAAGATGTAATTTAAACCTAATCCATATTTCTGTTGCAAAAGCATTGAATAAAGTGCAAAAAAATTTTGAAACCTTAATCTGTCTAAGTGGATGTCCGTACGTGTCTTTCTTGATACCATTAATTGACTAGTTAATTTAGTGGTAAACTAGGTTATTTTCAACCATATGATTTCACTCTGTTTCTTTAATTTACAGTGCATGTTCTTGTTGCATGAAAGGACCTTAATGTTGACCCTAAGGTACGAGCGGAAGTTTAGTTGTGACACATATGGACAAATATTATTGAGCTCTAAGGCTCATATTGAGAGTTTAATCTAACAAATAGACTTGAAAATAGCTTGACAAAAGTTTGATAATTGAGAGCCATCTGGTAGAAAACTGTTGTCTAAATGTCCAAACGTGCTAGCTTATGGTATTACCCTAGAAAGTATATAATAAATGGGGTTAGTTATATTTAGCAGGACCCATGTATATATATATATATATATATAAATATTCTCAGTTATTGAAGCTCAAATTCCTAGTAAATGTTTAAGAACTATATATGTCTATGGTAGAGGTAGAGTCATCTAAACGAAAAACCAGCTTCAATTAATCTGGAATGTCCCCAAATTTTTCATTAATGCCAAAGCAATTGAGATGGCTAATGTCTGCCCCTTGATTAATCCAACTCTGTCGGTCTGTCCTACAACAAAATTCTGAATTCTGAATTGGCAAAGCTTTGGCTCTCTCTCTCTCTCATCTGTTTTGCATGATTAGCCAAATTATGCTCCCATAAGCATAGAGTATTGAACATGTCACTTCTCTATTACTATTAGTCCACGTATCCATATCTTAGTGTTTTAGTGAGCACAGAAATCTTACTCCATATGATTGATTTCTTGGAGATTACTAAGAATGAAAGACTTAGTTGAATTTGGCAGTTTGCCAGATGTAATTATGTTAGTTTTCAGAGGAAAAAGGGCACTATGAGTATGAGGGTGCTCTCATTCAATTTACATTGAGCACCTTCTCCAGTCCTGCAGGCATTGATGAATGAAACAGTCTATGATGTACAAATATAAAAGCAGATCCCAAGATCTGCTCCCATGTCTTATCCACATTGTGAAAGAGATTTATCATTGGGGTTGGGCTTCGATCAAGCCCTGTTAAATAAATAAAAATTACAATATTTTCAATAAGGCTGTGGACCTGTGGCATATGGGGGGTACTTTTACTGTTTTACACCCTCAAAATAATGCTGTGCCTTGTCATATTTCTGTAAATGAAAGATTAGGGACTGTGACACCTTATTAAAATACTATAATTACATAGAGGTGCCGCCACACAACTAATGATTTGTAACAAATTTGTCTCAAATTTGTATTAATGTGTTCCCTGTGGGGTAAATGAGACAAATTGTGCATAATGATGAAATTATCCTCACTAAATGCAATGAAAAACCATAGTCGACAAGGTGAAATTCAAAAAAGAGCAAGGGGCACGATAAAGCCTAACTAGAAAGTTGGCTAAGAATGGGATGATTTGGATGATAGACGTGGCCCCATCATGAGTTAAGAAGGATCCAAATCTTCGTCCTAATATCCATCCTCTCATCACTACTCTTAGTAATTTTTAGTGGTTCAGTAAAAGGTACTGACCTATAATTTTGAGAAATCTTTCATCATTACTCTAACGTTCAGTGGTATAAAATACTATATGACAATTTTGAGACTCGTGTTTGAATTGCATGATTTGAGAATACCTTGTTTGGATAATTTTTAATATTCAACAAATAATACTACATTTAGATTGCGTAATTTGGGAATCTTTTGTTTGGATAGTTTATATGAGCATTAGTACTGGGTGTGCTAAAACCCCTCAAATTGCTAAAATGGCTTATACTAGGTAAAACTCTACCCCGTGTGCTATTTTAGCAAAAATTATGCGACATGCTACACTAAATTGCTAAAAATAGCTCTTTATAAGAACTAAAAGAACACTATGAACAAACATAAATAGAAAATGTGATTTTGCTCTTTACCATCATTTGGGTCAGTGAGCCCAACACAAAATGTGACAGTGAAATCAACACCAACCCAATATAGACCACCACACATAAACCCTGTTCATGCAACCCATTGCCTCAGCATAACCCACTTAAAAAATCCCAGCTTTCTTTTTGAGTAGAGAATACATAACACTTCATACATAGCACTCCCTAAGAACCTAATATCTGAATAATTTTCTTTTTGTTTCCTACAATATTTTATCAACCAAAACCTTAATTTAATTAAAAAATATAAAGAATATGAAAATTAAAAAGCTAACTCAATACTATACCCTCAAAAACTCTAATATCCAACTCAAAATCATTTCTTTCTAGCATTGTTTTCATCAATCACACACACCAATTAACAACAACCAAAAATAAAATCCATCAGAAGAACAAATAAATTGGGTCCAACTATAAAAAAACATAGAAAGGAAAAAAACATACCTTAAGAGGGTTTCGGTGAGCGTTTTTGGTGTTTGACTGTCTGAATGTGTGGCTGCTAGTGAGGGTTTCAATGCTGAAGGATGAGAGTGTTTCAGTCTGAGAGTGTTTCATTATGAGAGTGAGTGATTTGGGTGGTTTTCGGTGTCTGAAGGAGGAGAGTGTTTGAGGGTAAGAGTGTTTGAGTGACTAATTTGGGTGTGAGACCGAGTGATTTTAAGAGTGATGAGTGAGTTTGAAAGTTTGAGAGTGACTTTGAGAGGGCCGAGCGAGTTTGAAAGTTTGAGAGTGAGCGAGAGTGTTTGACCGAGAGTGTTTCAGTGTGTTTGAACTTTGAGAGTGTGTCTGAGTGAGGCGTTTGAAAGTGGCTATGTTTTTGGTTTAGAGTGTGCAGATTTCGAGTCTTATAAACTCTATTTCTACGTGGTTAAATTTCGTTCAAGTGGAAAATTTGTCCTCGTAAGGATATGACAAACACTAGAAATTGAGTTTTAAAAACTTGAGTTCTAAACTAATCTCGAGTTTTAAAAACTCTAGATGCTAGTTTTTCATATTGTTTTGAAACGTGATAACTAACGAAAATGTTAGATATTTAAGGCTAAATGGGAAAAAAAATTCCATTGTCTTTGTTTTCTTTCTTCTTTTGGACTTGTCGGTGTTGATTATTGACTAGAATAGCTTTCGTTGAAAACTGAAAATGTTTTGTATAACGGGGTAATTTCAAAGGTCTTAATTTGGGGGAGATGGCCCAAGTTATGCCCATTTAGCCCAAAAGTTATGTCACTTCACTATTAGTTGTTGGAAAGATATTTATAAATGGTTTATATTTAAATATATTTTGGTAAATAAAAAGTCAAATGAATTAAAAATATTCAAAAATAAATTAGGATTTATTTAAGAAAAGGACCATATATAGTATAATCAGAATTTGTTTAATTTTAGGCTGTTTTTATTCTAATTGCCAAGAGTCATCAATGGTTTATATTCTCTTTCTGATCCTCCCCCAGTTATCAAATTATCAAAAAAGAAATATTTTATTTTATTCCAATCAAACATTGAATTCTAGTTGGTTTTAATTTACATGTAAATATGTAATAAATACCAAATTTAAAAATAAAAAATTATGATTATATAAGCTTTTAAACAATTGAAGTGACAACATAAGAAAGAGTCAATATAAAAAGTCAAGTACTTTCAATTTTGTATGTGTCAAATAAAAAAAATAAAAAACTTTCATTTTTATATGCGTGCCTTTTTGTTGTGGCAAAGGCATTAGTTGCACTGTCAGCTTTTTTGTATTCTTCAATGGAGTTTGGATTTGCTGAGAAAATCGTGTAGTTCACAAAATCAATAAGTAAATGCCGATGGGGAATACGAAAAAAAGTTATCAGACATACACATTGTCATGCCTGCACATAACGAGCAACTTCTTGCCAATGTGTCTATTTTGTTGATTGCCTAGGAAGGAGGTTCAACATTGGCAGTATTAAAGGAGTAGATGTAATTTATGTCATGACTGTAGAGCAAACAGTAAGATTTCCTTTATCTTTCATTGTTTTTTTCAATACCACAACAATTAATACATACTACATATACTTGATGTGAAACATTTTTCATGAGTGGTAGACTTGACCTTTTTGTGGCACTCTTAGGTGAATGCAGGTATAACTGTTCAAATCCTATTTGATGTTAGGATTAGTGCCTTTAAATCCTATTGTATAATGCTATGTATGATATTAAGTTTGACATTGTGTATGACATTATGTATGACTTAATATTATGTTTAATAAATTTGTTTTATTATTATCTGAAATAATTGTAACATGAATATTCGGACATTATCACATAGTCCATGAGATGCATTGTATGTGATTTATGTGAAGAGTCACAGAAGAAATAAATCACAAGTTCTTTATAAACTCAGAATTATAGTTCGTAGTCAGTGATGAAATTGGGCATTTCATCTGCGAAGACTATAACATATCAACTACGATGATTTGTCTTGATTATGGACGTGGAGACTTCTAGTTGATGTGTTAATATGTTTTAAGAGTTAAGACATATTGAACTGGACCGCTGTGAGATTTATTATTCTCCTAAAACTGTCAAAGGAATAATAAATCTCACGACTTATATTTGCATGAACTCTTAATCCTGAGAGAATAATGGACCTGATCATGAGGTGTAGGTTGCTTTGATATATCAGGAGTGAGATCTAAAGTTATGGTCAAAACCTCAGTATGTTGGGCAGCCACATTTAGTGTTGATAGAACATGTATTCTCAAGATGAAATTCATAGTCTCTTAACGGAGATATAAAGTATTCCCTTGAGATAAGTTTAATGAGTTTGTTATTCAGAGAATTAGGCTTAGCCACTTTAGTAAGACTAAAGTATATATTTATGGAATTGGATTTCATAAATATATAATGAATAACATTAAAGGATTAAACCGGGTACTCAAGGATTAAGATGTAGTAATTTACAAAGTGGCAGTCTACATTAATGACTTTGTATTACTACGAATATTTTATGAAGGGGTTGCATTTATAATAAAGTCTTAGGATATAATTTATAAATAAGACCTAGAGTGCAACTATATTTATATAGTGGTATTAAATATAGTTAATGGTAACTTTGGACTTGTCAAGAGTTGACAGAAAAGCCCAAGGCCCATTGGAGCTAGTGTCTTATTGGTCCCTTTTGGTCCCACTTGTTTATTTAACTAGGCATGTTTTATAAACTAATTCATTAAAAAAAAGGTCAAATGTTTCTTGAAAATTCAATTGGTTGAAAACACAATCCGTGCTATCTAACAAAATTCCACTTTGAATTCATTAAATTTTATTAAAATGCAAATCCCCATTAAGACTAACAGGTAGTTGCTAAACTATCTAGCCATGCAACTATATAAGTTGATAGTGTATATATTGTGTGCGGGAATATGTATAAGGATTATTTTAAAGGCCATCATAAGATTGTTTCACTTGTTGTTGCATGCATATTGTGACCGGAGACAATTTTCCCTAGTTCATCTTTCTCTTGAAGAAGCTGCTGCGTTTGTACGCTGTAAGGTTTTGTAACCAATGAGCTTCTTGATCTTCATTTTGTAGATGAACTGAAGAACTTTGTAGCCAATATCCTTCTCAAGTTGGTGTGTTAGTCACATACTGGGATCCGTACATCGATTGGTTAGTCATGTACTTGGAGCCGTGCATTGAAAGGAGAGATTATCACTACATTACAAATCCAATTGTGTATTGGGGTAAGAGTTCAACTGTAGGTTGGTATAAGATACTGAGATTCCTTTATTTGTAACCACTTGTTTTGATAATAGTGAATTTCAGGAGTTGTGACTTTAAATTCACCTAGTGGGGTTTTGCCTCAGAGGTTTTCTCCATTCGTAAACAAATCACTGTGTCAATTTATTTTCCGTTGTATTTAGTTATTTGATAATTTGTTTGTGCTACCACGCATATTGCATGTTAATTAACTTAATTAATTAACTTGACTAATTAATTGGCTAATTTACCCAAGAGATCAATACATTCTTGGCCAATCAAGTGATATCAAAGCAGGCACACTATGATTAGGGTTAATATTTGCTGTGTGATCCATTGACCCCTGTTGTCATGGCTGCAATCGGCAAGAAAAGATCTTTTGCTTCAAATACATCTTGTTTTTCTAATCTCTATTTGATTGAGTGTCTCAAAAAATGCAAGTCTAAAAGTTATTTGAAAGCTATCATGATGATTATTGAAAAAGATCTTATTGTGACAAAGAAGAAACAAGACTGTCTCAAAATGAAAATGTGCAGAGGAATTCATCTAAGAAGAGTGAAGGTTAAAGGCTTTGTTCATAAATGGCAGATGAGAGAAAATACATTCCTACAGATTTGTCATCTAAGCATGAGGTGTGTTTTATAATGAAGTCTGCATTCAAGGTAATGAAACGGTTTCTCATTATATATGTGTGTGTGTGTGTGATTTAAAATTTACTCTTCGGTTTTTACACCCAATATTTCACTTGCCACAAAAAAAAAAAAAAAAACAAAACAAAAACAAAAACAAAAACAAAAAAAAAAAAAAAAAGAAAGAAAAAACTTAGATGGATTAGATTTGAACTCTTCGATTTATACACTCAATAATTCATGTGACACAAAATTAATTAAATAGGACTCGTGGCACAAAATCGAGAATCCAATTAAAATCTAATTAGATTTTCTATCAGCTTTGCCAATTAGTATATATATAGATATATAGATAGAGTGGAATTTAAGCTAAAAAGAATTCAAGAAAATAGGGTACAAAGATTATACACAGTGTGTGCTTAGCCTAAAGTAGGTTTCAAATTGTTATTTTTGCAAACAGGCATACACATGACCTGTTGTTCCATAAACATACATTGAACATACATACGCAGTTGTGAGGCATGTGTATGCATCCTAACAAAATGAAACTCTAATTCTACATCTTCTTCATTCTAAGTGATCAAACAAAATCCTAACCTAATTCTACAAACAAAAACAAGCATAAACTTTAAAACAAGAGAGATTTTGGAATTTAAAAAGAAAAGGGGCTTAACTTTTTCAAAGGATATTTGAATTTTGACCAGTCCCCTCAGGATATTGGATCCAAGCCAAAACGCTAGAAGTCTCCATTTATATAAATAAATGTCATTTAATATAAATTTGAATTTTCTCTATAGAACAGTGTCATTAAAAGAATTTTAAATTCATTTTGGCTTATTTTTTGAATGGTTTGGAATGGGTCATTTAAATGTTAACCCAATACAAGTTTATCAAACATTTGAAATAAGTAGTGTTTGTGTATATTAAGGGAGCTATGTGGGTCATGTTGAGTCACTCGCTTAATAAATGGGTTTTGTTAAGGTAGAAGAGTTTTGAAATGATTATTTAATGAGTTAGGTTAGGATTGGCCTATGTAGCTAGATACCGTGTCTCAAACACAATTTGTCATCACTGCATGCTTGAACGAAATTGTTAAATCATGGTTTTTTTTTTTTTTTTTCACCTTCATATATATATATATATATATATTATAAAGATTCTCCTTCCCCCCCCCTTTTTTTAAATTTAATAATTTAATAGTTGGGGAGGAGTTGATTTAATAATTCAATCCCTTAATTTATTAACCAATCCCATAATTTTCTCTTGAAACCAATGTCTTGACTTGGTCCTCAATGGCAGAAAAAATGAATTATACTTTCTTAGCTAATGTCCTAATTATACATGTCATGCATATCTTGGCCATTTCTGGTAAATACAATACAAGATAGAAGCTCACACATAGTCATGTTTATGTGGCAAAATTCAATCATCTGCTCTTGGTGAGCAGAGTCCTTAGGTTCCAATCCTATCAATGGAGAAAAAAAAAAAACTGAAGTTTCTTGATGGTTTTTGGCTATTCATTCACAAATATCTTAGCTCGGTTGTTGATTTCATTTTTTTTAAACCTTATCCTCATAACAGAACACAAAACATGGAGTTGGCCATGACTGGATTGTCTTGTCATCCATATCTTAGGCTAGTTTTTTGCATTACGAAAAATAGGATGTGAGTATCCTCAAAGCTGACTCAATGCGATATCACATCTCTTTTTCCCCTTTTCTTTGTAAAAGACAACCATGCATGTTTTTGGCAAAAAACAACCAAAGCATTAGGAATTTGGTTACATGGTTAAAATGAAGATAATGATTGACCATTCAATACTCTTACAGAAACAAGTTATTTTAAGGTAAAGTTTGTTTGAAAAAATTAGCTCTAGGATAATAAAAATTTGCAGTTGAGGAGTCCAAGCCCGGTCTATTTTCAGTTGAGGACTTATTATTTACCTATAAATCTGACCGGGGCCTTTCAAAGGTATTTGTCTTTGCTTTTTTTGCCTTCTTCTGAGTTTTTAAGCGGGAACAAGATGATTGCCGTTGAGAACCAGGCACCTGGTACTGCTTTGATTATTGTTTCCTTCTTCCTTTTGTGCATGAATGTCAATAATTTTTATTTTATTGTTAGTCTATAAGCTTAGTTCAATTGGAGTCTAACTTTTGTGTTCTTTTGTTTGAAAATGTAAGTGTCAGAGAATGCAATACCAAAAGATGCATCTGATGGATTTGTTGTGCCAGAATCCAATGCCTTTGGCCAATCATTCAGGTTTTGACATTTTCTTCCACAATCTTTGTTTATAAGATCAGGTGTTTTTCATAAATGGTGTAGTTTCTCATTCAATGAATTGTGTCAAAATGTGTGGTAGGGATTATGAAGCAACTGTGAGGCTAAGCATTGTGGAGAATACCTATCGGTTGAATCATATTAACCAAACATATGATTTTGTAAGTACACTTTCAATAAGTTATTGTTTAAATATTAAAGTTGAGGACTTCATAGATTCAATTTGACATATGAAACTTTCAATGCAAATGCAGGTAAAGAGGACAAGGGAAGAGTATGCAAAATTGAACAAAGCAGAGATGTCCATATGGGAAGCCATTGAACTCCTTGACAGTTTTGTGGATGAAAGTGACCCTGACCTGGAGGAACCTCAGATTCAGCATTTGCTGCAGTCTGCTGAAGCCATAAGAAAAGATTATCCTAATGAAGAATGGATGCACTTGACTGCCCTTATTCATGGTAAATACCCTATGCACACTCCTAGTTTCTGTTCTAAGGCTAACATGCAAAATATAAGTTCTTTGAATGTGTAATTGTATATGTTTAACTAAGTGGCTCTATGCTCTTATTCATAATATCAGATAATCACGGCACATTCTAGGCCCTATATATTCAAGTTTACATAAAACAACTTGATAATTAATTCTTGCATGGATTTCAGATCTTGGAAAGGTTCTTTACCATTCTAAATTTGGATCGCTTCCCCAGTGGGCTGTTGTAGGTAAGAAATGTTCTTTGACCAAATAAATGTTAATATATTTCTCCTGTTTTGAGTAATTTCAATCTGATGATGAATTCTGATGTTGCAGGAGATACGCATCCTGTTGGTTGTGCTTTTGACGAATCGATTGTTTATCACAAGGTCTTCTTAAAAACATTAGTTAATTATGTTTGACATGATTATATATAGTCAGTCAATTGAAAGAAATTTCTTCAAATCTTTTGCATTGCAGTATTTCAAGGAAAATCCAGATTACAACAATCCTGCCTACAACACTAAACTTGGAGTCTACTCTGAAGGATGTGGACTTGAAAATGTGCTGTTGTCATGGGGGCATGACGATTACATGTACATGGTATATCCTCTGAACCTTCAATGAATTTTTAATGAAAAATCTTTAATAAGATTTTCATATTGAAATTTCCACAACATGTTATTCCAAAATAACAATCATAATACTAATAACGTTGTTTCAAAATCCTTAGGTGGCCAAGGCAAATGGAACTACTCTACCATCAGCTGCATTATTTACTATCCGATATCACTCATTTTACCGTAAGTATTATTCTTTATTTTTTCCTGTAAATTTGAAAAATAGTTAATATTCTCGAATTGTTTTTATACAATAAAATGAGTTTTATCTGTCCATCTCGCAGCATTGCATACGGAAGGAGCATATCAATACCTAATGAATGAGGAGGACAGAGAGAATCTGAAGTGGGTTCAAACATTCAAGTAAGCTTCCATTTTGCTGTTTAATTTGTACATTTTTTTCTTTCTTACTCGTGTTCTTCCCCAACAACTATTCATTTCTCATTGAGCTGATTGTGAGCATCAGTGTTTTTCCCCACCAATTTTTCAATTTTTGTTCAGCTGATTGTGACAACTAAACTTATTTTATTGTATTGTACAAAATAACAGCAAATATGATCTCTACAGTAAGAGCAGCGTTCATATTGATGTTGAAAAAGTTAAACCATACTATGAATCCCTCATAAAAAAGGTGTGTACCAATGCAAAATTCTGTGCTTTGGTAATTTTAAACACTTTTTTTTTCTTTACTAAAATTGGATTTTTTTTCTTTCTTTTTGCAGTACTTCCCAGAAAAGCTCAGGTGGTAATCCTTGAGGCTGGAAGGCATACTGCACTAAGGGAAAGGATCCGGCTTTAGGCTGCCTGCCATACTTTTAGTTGTGCTTGCTTTCAATTGGCAAAGTTAATTTAATCTATATTTGCACTAAAGATTTCTGTACTCGGTACTATGAAGTTGGTAAAATATTAACTAATATTAATAAATAAAACACATCATAATGATGTGGTGTGTTCATTATTATTTGGCTTGGTTCTTACTTCTTATATATTGATGGCCAGGAGGCCATGTGTGGGATGTCTTTAAGGCCTTGGGGCCTAATCAAATAAGGCTAATGTTGCGGCTTCAACAAGGAAAACAAAAAAAAAAAACCTACGAATTGTACCTAGGCTTGCTTTGTATCAGCATTAAGCAACAACAACGAAAAAAAAACCCTCTTAGAAATCAATATCTAGGGTTATCTGGAATCAACACCAAGCTATTGAAGGAAAAACTCCAACAATCAAATTGATTACTGAAGTAAACTATATACAATACTGAACTCCAGGTTCTTTAAATATAGTTCCAAACTTAGAATTTGTTTGGATACTGTTTATTTTGTAGAAAATTGAAAATATTGTAGTAAAATAATTTTTAAATGTATAAATAGTATTGTTAGACCAATTTTTAATGAAAGATGTGTTGAAAAAAGAGGTTTGTGGGTCCTGTGAACAGTGCACAAGACCCACTAGAAAACCACTACAGCCACAGAAAGTTAGAAACATGCTTCAAAAAAAAAAAAAAAAAAAAAAAAGGATGTTGGAAAAGCTGTATCCAAATGGGTACTTATTATCCTAACAAGAAAAGGAAACAATTCTAACCAATGAAAATTCTACTAATCTAGTAAGAAGATGAATTAAATCCCTAAAACAAGTAGGAAATAGAATAAGATTAAAAAAAAAACAAGTGGTGGATTTATTGGTTATGTTACAGGTTCAACAGTCTTTGCAATTGAGATCTAGTCATCCAATGCATGGGGTTCTGGACGAGATCAATGAGAATGCAGGACCTTATATTGGGCTAGTGATAACTTTTCCTACTGAAGAACTTGCACTTATAGACTCTACTTTCTTTGTTCCCAGCTCGGAGATCCTATGGGTTGACTTGGCTGGGACTCTCTCTCTCATTGTCTTTGTTTTCTTTCTTCTTTTGGACTTGTCATTGTTGATTATTGACTAGAATAACTTTTGTTGAAATATGAAAATGTTTTGTATAATGGGGTAATTTCAAAGGTCTTAATTTTTGGGGGAGATGGCCCAAGTTATGTTAATTTAGCCTAAAAGTTATGTCACTTCACTGTTAGTTGTTGGGCTAGATCGAGTTAAAAAGGAATATTTGTATGTGTTTACACACACATTAAGTAGTGTGTAATATACAAAAAAGTTTATGGAAAGATATTTATAAATGATTTATGTAGGGATATTAGGCCCAGTAGAATGTATTGGGCTAGGGGTCCAGTTTGAGGACACCTCATAAATCCGAGGATGAATGCTTCCTTGGCTAGGTAAAGCCAAGGTCAAAAGATGCGGTTTGACATCAAGAGCAACGCTCCAGACAATTCCATTGATGAGATAAGTACCAAGAAGGAACAAGACAAAGGGAGGCCATGAAATATCTAAAGGGAAAGTTGCTATCACCGCATTAAATGCTCTGCAGCTAACTCTCTGGCCACATTAATAGAGAAGTGATACCTGAACAGTAACTTTCAGCCTTACAGCTACTACCCAAAGACTTTAGGAAGGTCTTATAGGACAAGGATCAACACCAACGATCCGATCTGCACGTGGAAGGTGGAGATCAAAGGGGGAGATAGTATATAATAGAAGAGATACCCTGAGAGAAAAGATCGAGAAATAAAGAGAAAAACACTATAGCAATCTAGAAGTGAATTTGTAATCACACTTGAGAGAAACATATAAGAACTGATCTCCTCGGACAGTGCCGATGACGATTTTCTTTAGAATAAATCAATCTATATTCCTTTTCTTGCCATCTGAACCCACTTTACTTGTTGTCCAACTCATTTAAGCCCAGTTTTCTAACCCACTCTCAACAAATTCATTGTATTGGGTTTTTTGGGCCTACGTTCATTTATCCTTTAGGCTAGGGACTTAAACTACGTCCTTACAATTAGTGTCATCTGTGGGAATTTCTGGTGTTATAATGAGTCTAATGTTTAACGATGGTAGGTTCAGGTCCAAACTGGGCAGAATTTATGGGGTCTTAGCGACAAGATCACTTCTATGATCTTGAACAAAGAAGGGACCAGGAGGGAAGCGTGCACACTACCCATACTAGGAGCTAGTCTTGGGGTGGAAGCCACGTCTCTCATAAAGAGAATGCTAGAAACATGTAATTGGAGATTGATCTCCTGCGGAGGAAGTTGCACTGTGAATGACAAAGAAAAACTCCCTCAAGTTTTGTTTCTTCTTCTAATGAGGAAGGAGATGACAGTTACAGACCCAGATCAAAGACTCCCCCCAGTGAGTCTTTCTCATATGATAAGGACTACCACCATGAGCGTAGGAACAGGAACTCATCTTCTAAAGGTTTGGGGAATGATGCAATGAGCAGAACGCTCAACCAAATTTTTAAGTCACCTTTCACGCCCAGGATTGAGGGAGGGAGACTTCCTCAGCGGTTTTCTCACCCCACGTTCACCATGTACAATGGTCGAACAGACCCTATGGAACATGTGATCCACTTCAACCAGAGAATGGATGTGCACTCCAAGAATAAGTCCTTGATGTGTAAGGTATTCCTGTCTAGCTTGGGGTCTATGGCAATGAGTTGGTTTGATGGCCTAGGAGCAGGTTCCATTGATTCCTTTAAGGAGCCCACTTGGGCATTTGAGTCTCGTTTTATTACATATAGTAAGGTTATTGGGAGATGTTTAATGAGATTGATGGGGATTTTGATGACATGGCCATAAGGACCTTCAAGGTTGGCCTGCCCATCGAGTATGATTTGAGAAAATCCTTGACCAGAAAGCCGATAAGGAGTGTGCATCGGCTTATGGATCATATCGACGAATACAAACAAATTGAGGAAGATCAGCAGAAAGGAAGAGAAAAGGCTAAGGTTATTCCTCAAGACAAGAGGGATTTCAGGTCGGACAGATATAATAATAGCAGGCCCAGAAGGGATTTTGCTGGGCAATTTAGGTCTACGGCTTTTCAGGTGGTAAACACAATGTTCAAAGAGCCAATGCATCAAGTCCTGGAGAAGATCAAGAATGAGTCATACTTCAAATGGCCAAACAAGATGGGAGGAGATCTCTTAAGGCGTAACCAGAGCCTTCATTGCCAGTACCATCAAGAACGAGGGCATACCACTGAGGACTGTAGAACTTTGTGGAATCATCTGGAGCAACTGGTCAGAGATGGAAGGTTACAAGAGTTTCTATACTGGCCCAATAGGCAAGGGGACTAAGCAAGGTCAGGGGCTTAGGGGAATGCTTCTTCAAGGTCCCCATTAGGCACAATTAATGTCATCTTTGCTGCATCTGGGAAAACTGGCTCTCATCCTTCCAGGTTGATGTCTGTAGCTTGGTTACTAGCTGAGGACTCTAATTCTGAGTCAAAGAGGGCTAGAGTGGAGATCTAACCGACATTGAGTTTTTTGGATGAGGACAAGATTGAAACCATACAGCCACACGATGATCCATTGGTGGTCACTCTCAGGATAGGAGGGTATGATGTGAAGAGGGTGCTGGTCCACCAGGGCAGTGGTGTAGAGATTATGTACCCTAACTTGTACAAAGGGCTAAACTTGAAACCTAAAGATTTAATGGCCTACGATTCACCCTTGGTAAGTTTTGATGGGAAAGTTGTCATTCGAAGGGCTCAGATTAGACTACCTGTGCAAGCAGGATCACAGGTAGTGAAGGTGGATTTCATTGTGGTGGATGCTTATTCTCCCTATACAACCATTGTGGTGAGACCCTGGCTTCATGCCTTAGGGGCCGTTTCTTTAACTTTGCATTTAAAGGTGAAATATCCATTGAGGGATCAGATTGGAGAGCTTATTGGAAGCCAGTCCATGGCTAGGCAGTGCTTAGTGGTTGCAATTATGCATCAGCTTGGAGTTGAGTCTTCAACCTCTGTTGAGGGAAGTTCATAGCAATCAAGGGTCTCGGTGCTATCCGTGGTTGCTGAATCAGAAGGGGTAAAGTGCGAAAAGCTAGAGGAAATTATTATAGATGGTGATCTAGAGAAGTTTTTTTTAGGTCGGAGCTTAGTTGCCTCCTCAGGAGAAGGAAGAGCTGGTTAGGTTTCCTAGGAAGAATATTGATCTGTTCGCATGGAATACTTATAAAGCTCCAGGGGTTGATCCAAACTTCATTTGCCATCATCTAAAAGTCAACTCGACCGTCCTCCCTAGAAAGCAACCACCTCGGTGCTCATCTAAAGAACATTCTGATGCTATTAAAGAGGAGGTGAATAGGCTTAAACATGCTGGGGCTATTAAGGAAGTATTCTACCTTGATTGGCTAGCTAATACTGTGGTTGTGAAGAAGAAAAATGGAAAGTGGTGGGTATGTGTGGACTTTATAGATCTGAACAAGGCTTGCACAAAAGATCATTTTCTCATGCCTCGGATAGACCAACTAGTGGATGCCACTGTAGGTCATCATTAGATGAGCTTTTTAGACATTTTTCAAGGATATCACCAGATACCTTTGGTTTTAGATCATCAAGAGAGGATAGCTTTTATTATTCTTATTGGGAATTACTATTACAAGGTGATGCCATTTGGTTTAAAAAATGCAAGGGCTACCTACCAGAGGATGATGACCAAGATGTTTGAGCTGTTAGGATTAGTGCCCTTAAATCCTATTGTATGATGCTATGTATGATATTAAGTGTGACATTGTGTATGACATTATGTATGACTTAATATTGTGTTAAATAAAGTTGTTTTATTATTTTTATCTGAGATAATTATAACATGAATATTCGGACATTATCACATAGTCCATGAGATGTATAGTATGTGATTTATGTGATTTTGTCACAGAAGATATAAGTCACAAGTTTTTTATAAACTCAGAACTATAGTTCGTAGTCGGTGATGAAATTGGGCATTTCATCTGCGAAGACTATAACATATCAACTACAATGATTTGTCTTGATCATGGAAGTGGAGACTTCTAGTTGATGTGTTAATATGTTTTAAGAGTTAAAACATATTGAATTGGACTGTTGTGAGATTTATTATTCTCCTAAAGACTGTCAAATGAATAATAAATCTCACGACTTATATTTGCATGACCTCTTAATTCTAAGAGAATATTGGACTTGATCATGAAGTGTAGGTTGCTTTGATATATCAGGAGTGAGATCTAAAGTAATGGTCAAAACCTCAATATGTTGGGCAGCCACATTTAGTGTTGATGGAACATATATTCTTAAGATGAAATTCATAGTCTATTAACGGAGATATAAAATATTCCCTTGAGATAAGTTTAATGGGTTTGTTATTCAAAGAGTTAGGCCTAACCACTTTGGTAAGAAATTACTAAAGTATATATTTATGAAATTGGATTTCATAAATATATGATGAATAACTTAAAAGGATTAAACCGAGTACTCAAGGATTAAGATGTAGTAATCTACAAAGTGGCAGTCCACATTTTTTACTTTGTATTACTAAGAATATTTTATGAAGGGGTTTGCATGTACAATAAAGTCTTGGGATATAATTTATAGATAAGGCTTAGAGTGCAACTATATTTCTATAATGGTATTAAATATAGTTAATGGTAATTTTAGACTTGTCAAGAGTTGACAGAAAAGCCCAATGCCCATTAGAGCTAGTGTCTTATTGGTTCATTTTGGTCCCACTCCAAGTCACACACTTAAGCCCAATTGGAAAGGCCCAAAAGGCCAGCCCAATTAGATAGTTGGTTAGATACAAAAGGAAAAATGTATAGAATTTATATGGTGGGAAAAACGTCATTATAAGTGAGTGTATGCGAGTGAAAGTCACTCAATTTAATTCTCCTTTTGTAACTAATTGAGAGTCCACACTTCTTAGACGTTAGTGGAATTGGAGTGAAGACTAAAAGTATTCCTAAGTGTTTCGATTTTTGTTTTGAAATTCACCGCTTCAAGGTACGCTCTCTTATACTCTAATCTGAAATTTACATAGTGCATGTTATAGATTGAGAATGAATTAGATCCGTTAATTTTTTGCTGCGCACATACTTATTTCCATCAAATGGTATCAGAGCGGTCTTCAATTTCTAATCTATTTAACATGTTTTGAGAGTTTTAGAATTAGAGATGATAGCTTCATATTGTTAGAAGATTATGTTTTAATTTTCTGCATGTTGTTGAAACTATGATTTGATGAAAACTGAAATTGATGTTATGATGTTGTTTAAATTTAAATTCAAGTACGTTAAATTGAGTTTTAAGGCTATAACATCAGTAGAATTCAGTTTTGACATCAATCTTTGTCTGTATTGTTCATATGTTGAATGTTTGTTCATGAAAAACGGAGAAAACTGCCTTAGAAAATTTCTGGAAATTTGAGTTTCGCGATTTTCGATCAATCGAAAATCACTTTCGATCAAGTGAAATAGTGATTAGACTTTTTAAATAGATTGATTTTCGATTGCTAGTCGATCGATCGAATCTGTTTTTTGATCGATCGAAAGGCAATCGAGTATCGATCGAACAAGTCAGGAGGTCAAGATCGAATTCTTTAATTTTTTCGATCGATCGAGGGGCACATTCGATCGATCGAAAGAAAGAATATTAGAATTTTTTCTAAGTGTTTTCACATGTAGAAAGAGTAAGGCTATGTGTAATTAGATTATGCATGTTTCAAAATTAAAAACCTTTATTTTAAAACATCTAGTGGGAGAGAGATACAAGGGTTGCATTTCATGTCCATTGTTGGTTTATAATAGTGTGATCAAGCACCTCGCATTGGCGTATATGCCTTGCTCCCTTCGGAGGGTGTTTGATTCATGGTACTACAGGTTAAACTTCTTAATGATAGATGAAATGTGTTTTTACATTGAGAACGACCACACTTCCGTGGAGTTACTTGGTGATTCACATTGATTCAAGGCAATAGTGTACACTAAACTAAGTGTAATGTTAACCTCCCTTTGGAGTTATGTCATTATTGCTTAGAGGCTGAAGGGAAAGTGACAAATTATTTTGTTTGGTAAGAGTTACCATGATAGCATTAATAATGAGAATAATTCTCGCCTGATCATAGTGATTGGTATGACCTCGCTTCCAAGGAATATTAATTGCAGGATTGGCTTGTCGTTGCATATATTATACTATGGTTTTATTAAGGTTTCATATTATATGATTATATGCTAAATTGATAATGTCCAGTTTACTTATTATATTCATGTTTATTGTTTTCAGATTTGAACATGACACCATTTAGCCCACTTGTTACTATTATTAATCAAAACAAACTGACTGGATCCAACTATGTTAATTGGAAAAGAAATTTGGACATTGTTCTTACTGTTGAAGAACATAAGTATGTTCTTACTAAACCATGTCCTAGCTTTCCTTCATTAGATGCTCCTCTTGCATAAAAACAGCGATATGATCGTTGGCAGAAATCTAATGAGATGGCCAAGTGCTATATCCTAGCATCTATCTCAAATGTTCTACAGCATCAAATGTAGGATGTAGAACTAGCTTTAGGCATTATGCTAAGTCTGAAGGAGATGATTGGTGAGCAAGGCCGTTCTGCAAGGCAAGAAACCAGGAGCCAAATTTATAATACCAAAATGACTGAAGGAAGTTCAGTAAGGGAGTATTGTCTTACAATAATCTCTAATCTGAACACATTGGAAGTTTTAGGTGCCGATATTGATGGAGAATCCTAAGTGGATATGATACTCTAGTCACTACCGAAATCATTCAAGGAATTCAGACTTAATTACAATATGAACAAAAAGGTTTATACATTATCTGAATTGATGAATGAATTGGTAGCGGCGGAAGGCATCCTTGGTATTTCCAATGTTGAAGTCAATGTTGGTGAAGCTTCTACTTCTCAACCTAAGTCGAAAGGCAAGGGTAAGAAGAAGAAGAAGAAGAAGAAGGACTTCACCAAGCAAGAGGGTAAACAAATTGCCTTAGGGGTTGCTAACAAAGGAAAGAATCTCAAAGGGAAATATTTCCATTGTGGTGAGAAAGGACATTGGAAGTGAAATTGTTCAATATTCAAGGTTGCCAAGAACAGAGGTATGATTAATACATTACTTCTTGAAATATGTTTGGTACAAAATCCCACAAAGTCCTGGTGTGTGGATTCAAGTTGTACTAATCATATCTGCAATTCCTTGTAGGGGTTCCAGGAGACCAGAAAGCTTAAAGAAGGGGAGTTGTTTCTTACTTTGACTGATGGGAGCAGGATTCCAGTTGTAGCTATTGGTGTTTACAATTTATGTTTTAAATCTAGAGTTCTAATATTAGAAGACTGTTTTTATGTACCTAATGTTCGTAGGAATTTAATTTCTGCTACTTACTTAGGTAAACATGGATATTATGTTATCCTAAAAGACAATGTTGTAATAAAGAAAGATNAAAAAAAAAAAAACCTACGAATTGTACCTAGGCTTGCTTTGTATCAGCATTAAGCAACAACGACGAAAAAAAAACCCTCTTAGAAATCAATATCTAGGGTTATCTGGAATCAACACCAAGCTATTGAAGGAAAAACTCCAACAATCAAATTGATTACTGAAGTAAACTATATACAATACTGAACTCCAGGTTCTTTAAATATAGTTCCAAACTTAGAATTTGTTTGGATACTGTTTATTTTGTAGAAAATTGAAAATATTGTAGTAAAATAATTTTTAAATGTATAAATAGTATTGTTAGACCAATTTTTAATGAAAGATGTGTTGAAAAAAGAGGTTTGTGGGTCCTGTGAACAGTGCACAAGACCCACTAGAAAACCACTACAGCCACAGAAAGTTAGAAACATGCTTAAAAAAAAAAAAAAAAAAAAAAAAACGGATGTTGGAAAAGCTGTATCCAAATGGGTACTTATTATCCTAACAAGAAAAGGAAACAATTCTAACCAATGAAAATTCTACTAATCTAGTAAGAAGATGAATTAAATCCCTAAAACAAGTAGGAAATAGAATAAGATTAAAAAAAAAACAAGTGGTGGATTTATTGGTTATGTTACAGGTTCAACAGTCTTTGCAATTGAGATCTAGTCATCCAATGCATGGGGTTCTGGACGAGATCAATGAGAATGCAGGACCTTATATTGGGCTAGTGATAACTTTTCCTACTGAAGAACTTGCACTTATAGACTCTACTTTCTTTGTTCCCAGCTCGGAGATCCTATGGGTTGACTTGGCTGGGACTCTCTCTCTCATTGTCTTTGTTTTCTTTCTTCTTTTGGACTTGTCATTGTTGATTATTGACTAGAATAACTTTTGTTGAAATATGAAAATGTTTTGTATAATGGGGTAATTTCAAAGGTCTTAATTTTTGGGGGAGATGGCCCAAGTTATGTTAATTTAGCCTAAAAGTTATGTCACTTCACTGTTAGTTGTTGGGCTAGATCGAGTTAAAAAGGAATATTTGTATGTGTTTACACACACATTAAGTAGTGTGTAATATACAAAAAAGTTTATGGAAAGATATTTATAAATGATTTATGTAGGGATATTAGGCCCAGTAGAATGTATTGGGCTAGGGGTCCAGTTTGAGGACACCTCATAAATCCGAGGATGAATGCTTCCTTGGCTAGGTAAAGCCAAGGTCAAAAGATGCGGTTTGACATCAAGAGCAACGCTCCAGACAATTCCATTGATGAGATAAGTACCAAGAAGGAACAAGACAAGGGGAGGCCATGAAATATCTAAAGGGAAAGTTGCTATCACCGCATTAAATGCTCTGCAGCTAACTCTCTGGCCACATTAATAGAGAAGTGATACCTGAACAGTAACTTTCAGCCTTACAGCTACTACCCAAAGACTTTAGGAAGGTCTTATAGGACAAGGATCAACACCAACGATCCGATCTGCACGTGGAAGGTGGAGATCAAAGGGGGAGATAGTATATAATAGAAGAGATACCCTGAGAGAAAAGATCGAGAAATAAAGAGAAAAACACTATAGCAATCTAGAAGTGAATTTGTAATCACACTTGAGAGAAACATATAAGAACTGATCTCCTCGGACAGTGCCGATGACGATTTTCTTTAGAATAAATCAATCTATATTCCTTTTCTTGCCATCTGAACCCACTTTACTTGTTGTCCAACTCATTTAAGCCCAGTTTTCTAACCCACTCTCAACAAATTCATTGTATTGGGTTTTTTGGGCCTACGTTCATTTATCCTTTAGGCTAGGGACTTAAACTACGTCCTTACAATTAGTGTCATCTGTGGGAATTTCTGGTGTTATAATGAGTCTAATGTTTAACGATGGTAGGTTCAGGTCCAAACTGGGCAGAATTTATGGGGTCTTAGCGACAAGATCACTTCTATGATCTTGAACAAAGAAGGGACCAGGAGGGAAGCGTGCACACTACCCATACTAGGAGCTAGTCTTGGGGTGGAAGCCACGTCTCTCATAAAGAGAATGCTAGAAACATGTAATTGGAGATTGATCTCCTGCGGAGGAAGTTGCACTGTGAATGACAAAGAAAAACTCCCTCAAGTTTTGTTTCTTCTTCTAATGAGGAAGGAGATGACAGTTACAGACCCAGATCAAAGACTCCCCCCAGTGAGTCTTTCTCATATGATAAGGACTACCACCATGAGCGTAGGAACAGGAACTCATCTTCCAAAGGTTTGGGGAATGATGCAATGAGCAGAACGCTCAACCAAATTTTTAAGTCACCTTTCACGCCCAGGATTGAGGGAGGGAGACTTCCTCAGCGGTTTTCTCACCCCACGTTCACCATGTACAATGGTCGAACAGACCCTATGGAACATGTGATCCACTTCAACCAGAGAATGGATGTGCACTCCAAGAATAAGTCCTTGATGTGTAAGGTATTCCTGTCTAGCTTGGGGTCTATGGCAATGAGTTGGTTTGATGGCCTAGGAGCAGGTTCCATTGATTCCTTTAAGGAGCCCACTTGGGCATTTGAGTCTCGTTTTATTACATATAGTAAGGTTATTGGGAGATGTTTAATGAGATTGATGGGGATTTTGATGACATGGCCATAAGGACCTTCAAGGTTGGCCTGCCCATCGAGTATGATTTGAGAAAATCCTTGACCAGAAAGCCGATAAGGAGTGTGCATCGGCTTATGGATCATATCGACGAATACAAACAAATTGAGGAAGATCAGCAGAAAGGAAGAGAAAAGGCTAAGGTTATTCCTCAAGACAAGAGGGATTTCAGGTCGGACAGATATAATAATAGCAGGCCCAGAAGGGATTTTGCTGGGCAATTTAGGTCTACGGCTTTTCAGGTGGTAAACACAATGTTCAAAGAGCCAATGCATCAAGTCCTGGAGAAGATCAAGAATGAGTCATACTTCAAATGGCCAAACAAGATGGGAGGAGATCTCTTAAGGCGTAACCAGAGCCTTCATTGCCAGTACCATCAAGAACGAGGGCATACCACTGAGGACTGTAGAACTTTGTGGAATCATCTGGAGCAACTGGTCAGAGATGGAAGGTTACAAGAGTTTCTATACTGGCCCAATAGGCAAGGGGACTAAGCAAGGTCAGGGGCTTAGGGGAATGCTTCTTCAAGGTCCCCATTAGGCACAATTAATGTCATCTTTGCTGCATCTGGGAAAACTGGCTCTCATCCTTCCAGGTTGATGTCTGTAGCTTGGTTACTAGCTGAGGACTCTAATTCTGAGTCAAAGAGGGCTAGAGTGGAGATCTAACCGACATTGAGTTTTTCGGATGAGGACAAGATTGAAACCATACAGCCACACGATGATCCATTGGTGGTCACTCTCAGGATAGGAGGGTATGATGTGAAGAGGGTGCTGGTCCACCAGGGCAGTGGTGTAGAGATTATGTACCCTAACTTGTACAAAGGGCTAAACTTGAAACCTAAAGATTTAATGGCCTACGATTCACCCTTGGTAAGTTTTGATGGGAAAGTTGTCATTCGAAGGGCTCAGATTAGACTACCTGTGCAAGCAGGATCACAGGTAGTGAAGGTGGATTTCATTGTGGTGGATGCTTATTCTCCCTATACAACCATTGTGGTGAGACCCTGGCTTCATGCCTTAGGGGCCGTTTCTTTAACTTTGCATTTAAAGGTGAAATATCCATTGAGGGATCAGATTGGAGAGCTTATTGGAAGCCAGTCCATGGCTAGGCAGTGCTTAGTGGTTGCAATTATGCATCAGCTTGGAGTTGAGTCTTCAACCTCTGTTGAGGGAAGTTCATAGCAATCAAGGGTCTCGGTGCTATCCGTGGTTGCTGAATCAGAAGGGGTAAAGTGCGAAAAGCTAGAGGAAATTATTATAGATGGTGATCTAGAGAAGTTTTTTTTAGGTCGGAGCTTAGTTGCCTCCTCAGGAGAAGGAAGAGCTGGTTAGGTTTCCTAGGAAGAATATTGATCTGTTCGCATGGAATACTTATAAAGCTCCAGGGGTTGATCCAAACTTCATTTGCCATCATCTAAAAGTCAACTCGACCGTCCTCCCTAGAAAGCAACCACCTCGGTGCTCATCTAAAGAACATTCTGATGCTATTAAAGAGGAGGTGAATAGGCTTAAACATGCTGGGGCTATTAAGGAAGTATTCTACCTTGATTGGCTAGCTAATACTGTGGTTGTGAAGAAGAAAAATGGAAAGTGGTGGGTATGTGTGGACTTTATAGATCTGAACAAGGCTTGCACAAAAGATCATTTTCTCATGCCTCGGATAGACCAACTAGTGGATGCCACTGTAGGTCATCATTAGATGAGCTTTTTAGACATTTTTCAAGGATATCACCAGATACCTTTGGTTTTAGATCATCAAGAGAGGATAGCTTTTATTATTCTTATTGGGAATTACTATTACAAGGTGATGCCATTTGGTTTAAAAAATGCAAGGGCTACCTACCAGAGGATGATGACCAAGATGTTTGAGCTGTTAGGATTAGTGCCCTTAAATCCTATTGTATGATGCTATGTATGATATTAAGTGTGACATTGTGTATGACATTATGTATGACTTAATATTGTGTTAAATAAAGTTGTTTTATTATTTTTATCTGAGATAATTATAACATGAATATTCGGACATTATCACATAGTCCATGAGATGTATAGTATGTGATTTATGTGATTTTGTCACAGAAGATATAAGTCACAAGTTTTTTATAAACTCAGAACTATAGTTCGTAGTCGGTGATGAAATTGGGCATTTCATCTGCGAAGACTATAACATATCAACTACAATGATTTGTCTTGATCATGGAAGTGGAGACTTCTAGTTGATGTGTTAATATGTTTTAAGAGTTAAAACATATTGAATTGGACTGTTGTGAGATTTATTATTCTCCTAAAGACTGTCAAATGAATAATAAATCTCACGACTTATATTTGCATGACCTCTTAATTCTAAGAGAATATTGGACTTGATCATGAAGTGTAGGTTGCTTTGATATATCAGGAGTGAGATCTAAAGTAATGGTCAAAACCTCAATATGTTGGGCAGCCACATTTAGTGTTGATGGAACATATATTCTTAAGATGAAATTCATAGTCTATTAACGGAGATATAAAATATTCCCTTGAGATAAGTTTAATGGGTTTGTTATTCAAAGAGTTAGGCCTAACCACTTTGGTAAGAAATTACTAAAGTATATATTTATGAAATTGGATTTCATAAATATATGATGAATAACTTAAAAGGATTAAACCGAGTACTCAAGGATTAAGATGTAGTAATCTACAAAGTGGCAGTCCACATTTTTTACTTTGTATTACTAAGAATATTTTATGAAGGGGTTTGCATGTACAATAAAGTCTTGGGATATAATTTATAGATAAGGCTTAGAGTGCAACTATATTTCTATAGTGGTATTAAATATAGTTAATGGTAATTTTAGACTTGTCAAGAGTTGACAGAAAAGCCCAATGCCCATTAGAGCTAGTGTCTTATTGGTTCATTTTGGTCCCACTCCAAGTCACACACTTAAGCCCAATTGGAAAGGCCCAAAAGGCCAGCCCAATTAGATAGTTGGTTAGATACAAAAGGAAAAATGTATAGAATTTATATGGTGGGAAAAACGTCATTATAAGTGAGTGTATGCGAGTGAAAGTCACTCAATTTAATTCTCCTTTTGTAACTAATTGAGAGTCCACACTTCTTAGACGTTAGTGGAATTGGAGTGAAGACTAAAAGTATTCCTAAGTGTTTCGATTTTTGTTTTGAAATTCACCGCTTCAAGGTACGCTCTCTTATACTCTAATCTGAAATTTACATAGTGCATGTTATAGATTGAGAATGAATTAGATCCGTTAATTTTTTGCTGCGCACATACTTATTTCCATCAAATGGTATCAGAGCGGTCTTCAATTTCTAATCTATTTAACATGTTTTGAGAGTTTTAGAATTAGAGATGATAGCTTCATATTGTTAGAAGATTATGTTTTAATTTTCTGCATGTTGTTGAAACTATGATTTGATGAAAACTGAAATTGATGTTATGATGTTGTTTAAATTTAAATTCAAGTACGTTAAATTGAGTTTTAAGGCTATAACATCAGTAGAATTCAGTTTTGACATCAATCTTTGTCTGTATTGTTCATATGTTGAATGTTTGTTCATGAAAAACGGAGAAAACTGCCTTAGAAAATTTCTGGAAATTTGAGTTTCGCGATTTTCGATCAATCGAAAATCACTTTCGATCAAGTGAAATAGTGATTAGACTTTTTAAATAGATTGATTTTCGATTGCTAGTCGATCGATCGAATCTGTTTTTTGATCGATCGAAAGGCAATCGAGTATCGATCGAACAAGTCAGGAGGTCAAGATCGAATTCTTTAATTTTTTCGATCGATCGAGGGGCACATTCGATCGATCGAAAGAAAGAATATTAGAATTTTTTCTAAGTGTTTTCACATGTA
Organism: Quercus suber; assembly: GCF_002906115.3. Lineage (NCBI taxonomy): Eukaryota > Viridiplantae > Streptophyta > Magnoliopsida > Fagales > Fagaceae > Quercus > Quercus suber. The sequence continues at coordinate 319,567 of NW_027069707.1, read as the reverse complement.
GAAAGAGTAAGGCTATGTGTAATTAGATTATGCATGTTTCAAAATTAAAAACCTTTATTTTAAAACATCTAGTGGGAGAGAGATACAAGGGTTGCATTTCATGTCCATTGTTGGTTTATAATAGTGTGATCAAGCACCTCGCATTGGCGTATATGCCTTGCTCCCTTCGGAGGGTGTTTGATTCATGGTACTACAGGTTAAACTTCTTAATGATAGATGAAATGTGTTTTTACATTGAGAACGACCACACTTCCGTGGAGTTACTTGGTGATTCACATTGATTCAAGGCAATAGTGTACACTAAACTAAGTGTAATGTTAACCTCCCTTTGGAGTTATGTCATTATTGCTTAGAGGCTGAAGGGAAAGTGACAAATTATTTTGTTTGGTAAGAGTTACCATGATAGCATTAATAATGAGAATAATTCTCGCCTGATCATAGTGATTGGTATGACCTCGCTTCCAAGGAATATTAATTGCAGGATTGGCTTGTCGTTGCATATATTATACTATGGTTTTATTAAGGTTTCATATTATATGATTATATGCTAAATTGATAATGTCCAGTTTACTTATTATATTCATGTTTATTGTTTTCAGATTTGAACATGACACCATTTAGCCCACTTGTTACTATTATTAATCAAAACAAACTGACTGGATCCAACTATGTTAATTGGAAAAGAAATTTGGACATTGTTCTTACTGTTGAAGAACATAAGTATGTTCTTACTAAACCATGTCCTAGCTTTCCTTCATTAGATGCTCCTCTTGCATAAAAACAGCGATATGATCGTTGGCAGAAATCTAATGAGATGGCCAAGTGCTATATCCTAGCATCTATCTCAAATGTTCTACAGCATCAAATGTAGGATGTAGAACTAGCTTTAGGCATTATGCTAAGTCTGAAGGAGATGATTGGTGAGCAAGGCCGTTCTGCAAGGCAAGAAACCAGGAGCCAAATTTATAATACCAAAATGACTGAAGGAAGTTCAGTAAGGGAGTATTGTCTTACAATAATCTCTAATCTGAACACATTGGAAGTTTTAGGTGCCGATATTGATGGAGAATCCTAAGTGGATATGATACTCTAGTCACTACCGAAATCATTCAAGGAATTCAGACTTAATTACAATATGAACAAAAAGGTTTATACATTATCTGAATTGATGAATGAATTGGTAGCGGCGGAAGGCATCCTTGGTATTTCCAATGTTGAAGTCAATGTTGGTGAAGCTTCTACTTCTCAACCTAAGTCGAAAGGCAAGGGTAAGAAGAAGAAGAAGAAGAAGAAGGACTTCACCAAGCAAGAGGGTAAACAAATTGCCTTAGGGGTTGCTAACAAAGGAAAGAATCTCAAAGGGAAATATTTCCATTGTGGTGAGAAAGGACATTGGAAGTGAAATTGTTCAATATTCAAGGTTGCCAAGAACAGAGGTATGATTAATACATTACTTCTTGAAATATGTTTGGTACAAAATCCCACAAAGTCCTGGTGTGTGGATTCAAGTTGTACTAATCATATCTGCAATTCCTTGTAGGGGTTCCAGGAGACCAGAAAGCTTAAAGAAGGGGAGTTGTTTCTTACTTTGACTGATGGGAGCAGGATTCCAGTTGTAGCTATTGGTGTTTACAATTTATGTTTTAAATCTAGAGTTCTAATATTAGAAGACTGTTTTTATGTACCTAATGTTCGTAGGAATTTAATTTCTGCTACTTACTTAGGTAAACATGGATATTATGTTATCCTAAAAGACAATGTTGTAATAAAGAAAGATAAAGTGTTTATCTGTTTTGGCAATATTGTAGATGGTCTTTATATTTTAACTCCTAATAAGCATGAATTATATAATTCTGAATTAGATAATAACTCTTATGTGAAATCATTAAAGAGAAAGTTTCCTTCTACTAGTGATGCTTATCTTTGGCACTTACGTTTGGGTCATATTAATTCAAATAGGATTCAAAGACTGATCAAAGATGGACTCTTAGAGCCCATGGACTTTGATGAATTTTCAGTTTGAGAATTTTGTTTGGAAGGTAAAATGACCAAACGATCTTTTAAAGCAAAAGGTAAAAGAGCCCAAGATTTGCTAGAACTAGTGCATTCTGATGTATGTGGTCCTATGTCAACCTAAGCAAAAGGAGGTTATGAGTATTTCATAACTTTTACTGATGATTACTCAAGATATGGTTATGTGTACTTAATGAAACGGAAGTCCGAAGCCTTTGAAAAGTTCAAAGAGTTTAGGGCTGAAGTTGAGAATCAATTAGGTAAACACATAAAAGCCATTCAATTTGATCGTGGTGGTGAATACCTTCTTAGGGATTTCAATGATTACTTAACTCAAAATGGGATTGTATCCCAATTGGCTGCACCTGGAACTCCCCAATGGAATGGTGTAGTAGAAAGAAAGAATAGGACTCTTTTAGAAATGGTTAGGTCCATGATGAGTTACTCAACTTTACCGATTTCTTTTTGGGGTTATGCGCTAAATACAGTAATACATCTTTTGAATTTAGTCCTTCAAAATTTGTTCCCAAAACACCCATGGAATTGTGGAATGGGCATAAGCCTAGTATGAAATATCTTCACATTTGGGGTTGTCCTACACATGTGTTAAAAGGGAAGCTTGATAAATTGGAACCAAAATCAGAAGTGTGTTTGCTTGTAGGTTATCCAAAAGAAACTAGGGGTTATTTATTCTATAGTCGTAAATATAACAAAATTTTTGTCAGTACAAATGCTAAATTCTTGAAAAATGACTATATGAATAATTTTACTCCTAGAAGTAAAGTTATGTTGGCTAAAATGAATGAACATGTAAATGAACAACCAGTGGTTGAAACTAGGGATGATGTGGTTGTATTAGATACACCACAAGATACTACTCATGACATGTCTAGTACACAGGTGCCTCGTCGTAGTGGGAGAATTGTTCGGCCTCCTATAAGATTCATAGGTTTAGGAGAAACTTATAAAGCTATCTCAGAAGAGGCTGAATCGGATCCTTACACTTATAAAGAGGCAATGCATGATATAGATGCACATCATTGGGTCCAAGCTATGAAATTTGAATTAGATTCCATATATTCCAATCAAGTTTGGGATCTTGTAGAGGTGCCTAACGGCATTAAACCTGTTAGTTGCAAATGGGTTTACAAAAGGAAGAGAGGGATAGATGGAAAGGTTGAAACCTTTAAAGGAAGGCTAGTGGCAAAAAGGTATACACAAAAAAAAGGTATAGATTATGATGAAACCTTTTCTCCAATAGCAATGCTTAAATCTATCAGAATTCTCTTATCCATTGCTGCTCATTTTGATTATGAGATTTGGCAAATGGATGTCAAGACTGCATTTCTTAATGGCAATCTTGAAGAGGAAATCTATATGATGCAACCAAAACGTTTCATAGCTAAGAACCAAGAGCATATGGTATGCAAGTTGGAAAGGTCCATTTATGGACTTAAGCAAGCATCTAGGTCATGGAACATCAAATTTATCAAGCAATCAGGTCATTTGGTTTTGAACAAAATCTTGATGAACCATGTGTGTACAAAAGACAACGAGATAAAGTAGTAATGTTCCTAGTGCTTTATGTTGATGATATTCTACTAATTGGAAATGATGTAGGGGTAATGCCATCGGTAAAGATTTGGTTGTCAAGCCAATTTGATATGAAGGACTTGGGTAAGGCTAACTTTATTCTAGGGATCAAGCTTTGGCGAGATTGCAAGAGTAAGATGTTAAGCTTATCACAAGCTGGATATATAGATAAGATTCTAGAACGGTTTAGCATGCAAAACTCCAAGAAAGGATTACTTCCTTTCAGACATGGAGTTCCTCTATTTGATGACTAAAGGCCTCAGACTCAAGAGGAAGAAGATTTGATGAGACAAGTTCCTTATGCTTCTGCAGTGGGAAGTCTTATGTATGTCATACTTTGTACTAGACCAAATATCTACTATTTAGTAGGCATGGTCAGCCGATATCAATCAAATCCAGGACCAAAACATTGGCAAGCTATAAAACATATTCTCAAGTATCTACGAAAACCGAGAGATTATATGCTTATTTACCGAAGTGAGGATTTGATACCTACTGGCTATACAAATTCAGACTTTCAATCGAATCTAGATTTCAGAAAATCCACATCAGGATGTGTTTTCACCTTGGGAGGTGGAGTCATAAGTTGGCGGAGTATTAAGCAGTCTTGTATTGCAGACTCCACCATGGAGGCAGAATATGTTGCTGCTTGTGAGGCAGCAAAAGAAGCTGTATGGCTCAAGAAATTCCTTTCTGACCTTGGTATAATGAGAATGGAGCAAGTTCCAATTACATTGTTTTGTGACAACAGTGCAGCAGTTGCACAATCTAAAGATCCAAGGAATCATAAGAAAGGAAAGCACATTGGGAGGAAGTACCATATCATTCGAGATATTGTTGCTCATGAAGATATGGTGGTAACAAAGATTGAAAGTACAAATAATCTAGCAGATCCATTTACTAAAGTCTTGCCTCAAAGGGCTTTCGAGTCACATTTGGAGGGAATGGGAGTTAGATTAGTGCACAATAGTCTTTAGGGCAAGTGGGAGATTGTTAGGATTAATGCCCTTAAATCCTATTGTATGATGCTATGTATGATATTAAGTGTGACATTGTGTATGACATTATGTATGACTTAATATTGTGTTAAATAAAGTTGTTTTATTATTATTATCTGAGATAATTGTAACATGAATATTCGGACATTATCACATAGTCCATGAGATGCATAGTATGTGATTTATGTGATTTAGTTATAGAAGATATAAGTCACAAGTTCTTTGTAAACTCAGAACTATAGTTCGTAGTCGGTGATGAAATTGGGCATTTCAACTGCGAAGGCTATAACATATAAACTACGATGATTTGTCTTGATTATGGATGTGGAGACTTCTAGTTGATGTGTTGATATATTTTAAGAGTTAAGACATATAGAATTGGACTGCTGTGAGATTTATTATTCTCCTAAAGACTGTCAAATAGATAATAAATCTCACGACTTATATTTGCATGAACTTTTAATCTTGAGGGAATAATGGACTCGATCATGAAGTGTAGGTTGCTTTGATATATCAGGAGTGAGATCTAAAGTAATGGTCAAAGTCTCAATATGTTGGGCAGCCACATTTAGTGTTGATGGAACATATATTTTCAAGATGGAATTCATAGTCTCTTAACAGAGATATAAAATATTTCCTTAAGATAAGTTTAACGAGTTTGTTATTCAGAGAGTTAGACCTAACCACTTTGATAAGAAATTACTAAAATATATATATATATTTATGAAATTGGATTTCATAAATATATGATGAATAACTTAAAAGGATTAAACCGGGTACTCAAGGATTAAGATATAGTAATCTACAAAGTGGCAGTCCACATTTATGACTTTGTATTACTAAGAATATTTTATGAAGGGGTTTGCATGTACAATAAAGTCTTGGGATATAATTTATAGATAAGGCCTAGAGTGCAACTATATTTATATAGTGGTATTAAATATAGTTAATGGTAACTTTGGACTTGTCAAGAGTTAACAGAAAAGCCCAAGGCCCATTAGAGCTAGTGTCTTATTGGTTCATTTTGATCCCACTCCAAGCCACACACTTAAGCCCTATTGGAAAGGCCTAAAAGGCCAGCCCAATTAGATAGTTGGTTAGATACAAAAGGAAAAATGTACAGAATTTATATGGTGGGAAAAACGTCATTATAAGTGAGTGTATGCGAGTGAAAGTCACTCAATTTAATTCTCCTTTTGTAACTAATTGAGAGTCCACACTTCTTAGGCGTTAGTGGAATTGGAGTGAAGATTAAAAGTATTCCTAAGTGCTTAGATTTTTGTTTTGAAATTCACCACTTCAAGGTGCACTCTCTTACACTCTAATTCTGAAATTTACATAATGCATGTTATAGATTGAGAATGAAGTAGATCCGTTAATTTTTTGCTGCGCACATACTTATTTCCATCATGAGCCACAATTAGGAAAAAACATTGAGATTTATATAGATGATATAGTGGTCAAGAGTAAGTTAGAATCCGTGCATGTTAACAACCTTGGGAATATCTTTAAGATCTTAAAGAGGCACAAGTTGCGCCTTAATGCTTCTAAGTGTTCTTTTGGCATTGGTTCAGGCAAGTTCTTGGTCTATATGGTCACTCATCGTGGAATTGAGGTCAATCCTGATCAAATTAAGGCAATTAACAGTCTACAACCATCTTGGAATCCTAAAGAAGTCTAAAAGTTGACAAGAATGACTACTGCCTTAAACCGATTTATCTCTCAGTCAGCAGACAGGTGAAGGCCTTTCTTTCAGCTGTTGAACAAGTGGAAGGGATTTGAATGGACCGAGGAGTGTGTCCTAGCTTTCCAATAGTTGAAGGAATACCACTTTTGACCACCCATTATGTCTAGACTTGACGTGAATGAGGTTTTGTTTGTTTATATTGCAGTGGCCTCCCATGCGGTGAGCTTGGTGCGTGTATGGGTTGATAGTGGTGGGTAAAGGCCAATTTATTATGTGAGCAAGTCATTACATGATGTCGAGGTCCGTTACCTACCATTGAAGAAGGCCATTTTGGCAGTGGTGCACACTACGCGTAAGCTTTCCCATTACTTCCAATCACATACAGTTGTTGTCCTAATCTAGCTTCCACTTGGAACCCTACTTCAGAGTGCTGATTACACAGGAAGGATTGTCAAATGGAGTACGATCCTATGGGCTTTTGATATCAAGTACATGCTTCGCACCTCTGTCAAGGGTCAGGTTCTTGCTAATTTGGTGGCCAAGTTTGCTAAATCTCCATTAGAAGAAAGAATGGAGAAGTAAAACATGGATGAAAAATAGGTTGGCGCAATCTCCTTACAAGAACCTTTGTCCTAGAAGGTATACGTTGATGGTGCAGCGAACCACAGAGGATCAGAAGTGGGGCTAGTTTTAATGTCTCCCAAGGGGATCACAATTAAGAAATCCTTGGGATTGAGCTTCTCGGCCATAAACAATGAGGCTGAGTATGAAGCTCTATTGGTAGAAATGACCATGGTTTAGAAAATGTGTGGAAAATTAGTGGAGATATTCTCTGATTCAAGGCTATTTGTGGGCCAAGTTCAGGGAGAGTTAGAAGCTAGAGATCTTAGAATACAAGAATATTTGAACCAAGTTAGACACTTACAATCAGGATTTAAGTCTTTTAATTTATTGCAAATCCCTGGAAGTAGAAATACACATGTTGACTCTCTTGCCATGCTGGTAACCTACTCGGCACAAAGTTTACCTTGAGTGATCCTTGTAGAAGACTTGTGTAAACCTACTGAGGTAGGGAGAAATGTGGTTCACATTCATCAAATTAGGGTGGGTCCTAGCTAGATGGACTCCATAGTACAGTTTCTTAAGGAGGATATCTTGCTTGAGGAGAAATCAGAAGCCGACAAGGTGGGAAGAAAGGCTCCTCAATTTTGGCTATTCGAGGACAAAAAATTGTACAAACGCTCTTTTTCTGGGCCATACTTACCATGCATACATCTAGAAGCATCAGAGCTACTCCTTAAGGAGTTACATGAAGGGATTTGTGGAAGCCACACTAGAGGCAGGTCTTTATCTCACAGAACCCTCACTCAAGAATACTGGTGGCTAAATATGCAGAAGGAAACACAAGAATATGTGAAGAAGTGTGACCAGTGCCAAAGATTTGCACTAAATATTCATCAACTAGGAGCGGTCCTTAATCCTCTGTCCAGCCCTTGGCCCCTTGCTCAATAGGGCTTGGATATTGTTGGACCTTTCCTTAAGGCAGCTGGGAATAAGAGATATTTACTAGTCGGCACGGATTACTTCACCAAGTAGGTTGAAGCTGAATCATTGACAAATATTAGGGATGTCGATGCTAAGAGATTTGTTTAGAAAAATATTATTACTCAATTTGGGATCCCTCTTACACTTATCTCGAACAATAGACTTCAATTTGATAGCAAAGTCTTTAGGAGGTATTGTTGTGACCTGGGAATTACGAATAGGTATTCCACACTGACTTATCCATAAGGGAATAAACAGGCTAAGACTGTCAACAAGGTCATAGTGAATGGACTTAAGAAGAGGTTGGATGATGCAGAGGGAAAATGGGTGAAAGAGTTGTCACACGTCCTTTGGACTTATCGGACCATTCCTTGTAAGTCAACAGGGGAAACACCCTTTTCGATGACTTATGGTGCCAATGTTGTTAGTCCTTTAGAGACTGGGTTCCTAATGCTGAAAACGAGTTCTTTCACTTTAGGCAACAATGACAAACTGTTAGTGAAGGGCTTAGAATTAATTGAAGAGAGAAGAGAAAATGCCATGGTCCAACTGACGTATTATTAGCACAAGCTCAAGAAAGGGTATAATGCCAATGTGAAGATAAGGCCATTGGCACTTGGAGACTTGGTATTAAGAAAGGTTTATGTATTGCCAAAAACCCAGTCTGGGGAAAGTTAGGGCCTAACTGGGAATGGCGATATTGTATCACATTAGTGGCTGGAATAGGTGCATATTATCTTGAAGATCTAGAGGAAAAGATTGTACCATGCCCTGGAATGTAAAGAACTTGAGAAGGTATTATTATTAATGAAATCTTTCTTTACCATGTTTGGGTTTATTATATTGTGCACCATGCTTTCTACTATTTGTTTGAATATCAAATAGAACCTCAGTCATGTCGGTCTCCTCGGACCACACACTTTGGGAAATTGGTATTCTAAGTTATTTTCCTAAGTATTAAACAGAACCTTGGTCATGCCTGACTCCTTGAACCACATAACTTAGGTAAATTGATATTTTTGGGTTAACTATCTAAGTATTAAACAGAACCTTAGCTATGCCAGGCTCCTCGGACCACATGCTTTAGGTAAATTTATACTTTCTGACATCTATCTAAGTGTTAAATAGAACCTTAGCTATGCCTGGCTTCTTGAATCACACACTTTAGATAAATTAATACTTCATATAATTTATCTAATCAAACAGAACCTTGGTCATGCCTAGCTCCTCGAATCATATACCTTGGGTAAATTGATATTTAAATCATTTTTCTAAGTGTTAAACAGAACCTTAGCTATGCCTGGATCCTCGGACCACATGCTTTGGGTAAATTAATACTTCTTGACATTTATTTAAGTATTAAAAAAAACCTTAGCTATACCTGGCTCCTCGAACCATATGCTTTGTGTAAATTAATAATTCTTGACATCTATCTAAATGTTAAACAAAATCTTAGCTATGCCTGCCTCCTCGGACCACATGTTTTGGGTAAATTAATACTTTTTACTATTTTCCTAAGTATTAAACAGAACCTTGGTCATATCTGGCTCCTTGAACCACATATCTTGGGTAAATTGATATTTCAAGCTATTTTCCTAAGTATCAAACAGAACCTTGGTCATGCTTGGCTCTTCGGACCATATACCTTGGGTAAATTGATATTTCAAGCTATTCACCTAAGAATCAAACAGAACCCTAGTTATACTTGGTTCCTCAGACCACATAAACTGGGCAAGTTCATACTTTCTGTTATTTATCTAAGTATCAAGCAGAACCGGCCATGCTAAGTGACAAAACTCTTTGTTATAATAACATGATCAAATGTACACTCATGAGCATCACTTAAAGCATTTGAAAGTATGTCCATGATTTAGTTTGAAAATTGATTATCATCCCCAGTTCCTTAGACTTACTGATAAATGGAAAACTAAGTAGAGCCTGATGTGAACAGGTGCTCTGCAATTATGTATGTTTTTGAGCTTAAGGTTACACTTTGCTGGGATTATGGACTTAGCAAATTTAACTTATCTTGCTGCTAATTATATAAGGTGGGATAACAATGCTGCCACTTATACAGAAAACTAAATGGAGCTTTATCTCATTTCCATGGTAGTCAAGTGTTAGATAAAACATAAACTATGTTAGAATCAACGTCAACATAAAAAAATATGAAGGAAAAACTTGTAAATTATCATTAATCTGAATGACAAGTTCCGGAAAAAAAAAAACACACACACACTAAAAAACTAACTAAAAACTATTACTCTAAACTACTTCTTTTTTATTACAATTTTCTCCTTTGGTGGACCCTTAGTGGATTGGGAGAGTGCTGCCTCTGAAGATCCTGAATCTTTGCTCTTGAGATCACCCTTGGTAAGCAATAGGAGAATTTCTAGAACTATCTCCATCGAAGAGGGCACCTCTTTCTCTTTAGGTTGATCTTGAGGAGCAGCAAGAGGCTTGGTGGCATTAAGGGCCACTCCTTTGTTAGCATCAGCCTTTTTTTCAACAACCCCCTGCTGCTGAGCCACCTCGGAAGGGTTGTCAGAGGAGGCTAGGGCCTTGGTTGGACTGGCTTTGCCCATTTTTGCCACCTTGGGGGAGGCATTAGTCCTAGAGCTGGCCAGGCCAGATGCTCGGATGGCGGGCGGGTAGTATACACTCTCTGCCTTCCTAAGAACTGAAGATGCCTCAACCCCAGCTTGGTTGAGGGTCTCATTCCAGGTTTGAAGGCAGTAGTTCCTACATACCCCCGAGACCTCAGCCACCCCTACAATATATCCCTCTTACTCGGCCTGATCCTTGGCCTTCTTCGCTTATTCCCTTGCCTTTTTGGCCTCCTCTAGCTTTTTCTTCAATGCAATGATTTGTCTTTTAAAGGCGGCTAGCTGATCCTGGGCATTGCGAAGGAGCACCTGTTGGCCTTCAGCCTGCCTCTTAACATTATCCAAGGCAACCTCAGTGCTTTTTTTGTCTCTCTCCACCTCAGATAGTTTATTCTTCATCTCACTTATTCTTTTTTCAGCTAGATTGAAGGCCTCCACTGTGGCATTGTGTCTTCCTTCTTCTTCCTTCATCTGGCGATGGCAAAAATGGTTATCACCTCTACTCGGAATGTGGCTTGAACGGCTTGCCGAGGAAAGAAACATGGTAAAGGTAACTAAAGAGAAATAGTAAAAGGAAGAAAGGGGAGGAAACTTGTAAAAAGAAAAGAAAAAAGAAGAAAAAAGAGCGAATTGAAAGACTTACCATCGTGAGGTCCCTTTTCAGACTAAGGAAGACCTCGTGCCTCTTCAAAGACCTTAGATCAGCAATATCTTCTGGGAGTAGCAATGCTTGTTCCACCACATCGGCCACATGGTTGGCCTTCCCTCCTTGGAAGTCCCTGATGAAGGCATTAATGGGTAGAGGAGCCCCATTCAGCATTAGGGTGGGGGCCGAAGATGGAGGTGTGACCTGAGAATTACTCCTTTGGTCAGCACCCTTTTGCCCCACCCTAGCTTGTTTAGCCCCTTTTTAGGCCTCATCTTCTTGAAAGGGGTGGGTTTTTCCTCCTTCCACCACCTCCTTACCTTTCTGCTCCCTTTTTCTTTTGAGGTTAGTAGGTTCGAGTTGGAGAGGATGGGTAGGTAGAGGAGTGGGAAGCCTAGTTTGGGCTGCCTTCCCAAAAGCATCCCCCCCAGGTTGGGACTCCAATAGTTCCTAGAGAGTGGACATCGACTTGCATTGGATTCCCATATCGTCTAGTATGGAAGTAGCTTCTTGGTTATGACTGGATTGGATTGGGAAAGAATGGCCAAGGTCACCAGTTGAAGCTTCTGGGGACAGAGGTTTATTGAAGACTTCGAACTCGTCCTCAAAGTCAAATACTTTAACTACTTCTTCTTCTTTTTCTTCTTCTTCTTCTATGATGGCAGGGTGAGAAAAAGTGGTCTTTCCAGTTGTATGCTATGGTGGCAAGGCTACCTTTGATATGCCTTTAGGTATGGGGTCGGTGGTGAGCATGCCTTCTAGGATCGGACCGGTGATTTGAAAACCCGAGGCGGCTATGCTTATTCTATGTAGATGAGGGTCCTTGGCTATGATGACGCATTTCGGTGCCTGGTAGCTTTTGGATATGGGTTTGTAGCTGAGGATGAGGTGTGCTGCTCTGAGCTGGCCGTCATTGTGGACGAACACCTCGGCTTTAAGTATTTTATCTAGGCTTGGTTGGTTGACAAGGTTGAAGTTAGGCATAACAGCGTTCTTATCTACAAAACCATGGGGAAAACAGAAAAACATCATTAGCAAAAAACAGAACTAACCAAAGGAAAACTTAAATACAAATATTTAACCTAGACTTAAGACCTCACCTTGCGTCTCCTTTCTCATCACGTAAGGGAGGCCATCATGCCACTCCCCTGACAGGATCAATAAGTCCTTGTTTAGGCCCTTGTTGGAATCGGGGAGGCACTAGATGAGCCTAACCTTAGGGTACCTAGACTTTAGGTAATACCCCTGCCCTTTTAGGTGGTAGAGGTTGTAAATCTAGTTGGCATCGTGGTGGGTCAGCCCTAAACCCATTTTTTCATTGAGGGCATCTACACTTCCTAAGATTCTGAATATGTTTGGGGCACATTGGGTGGGAGCTAACCTATGAGCCCTAAGATAGTCTCTGGTGACAGTGCCTATGGGAATCCCCATCCCACCCTCTATAAAGGCAATCACTGGGATTACCACTTCTCCCTCTTGCCTTTTTTTCATGCCACTCTCTCCTTACAATACCTAATAAACACTCCTAGCGGGATCCTGTATAGAGCTCTAAAGCTTTCTATTCCCCCCTCGGAGTTTACCAAATTGGCGAATCTACCCATTCCTAAGAGGTATTTGGAGGTACTAAGAAGATAAAGATAAGAAGAGTCGAGAAGAAAAAGACTGAGAAAATAAAAGTAGATGGAAAAATAAGTGAAAAGGTTTATGAAGACTTACACGAAGAAGACAACTCTCCTTGGACTAGCATTTAATAGGTGTGAAGGCACGAGTGAGTTAGGTAAGTTAGCATGTTCAATGTATAAGCTCTAAAGTCAAATGAATGCTAAAGTGAGGTGAGTGCTTGATTCGAGTAGTATTTATATCAAAGGAGAGTTACAAGTGGGAAAATTCCCTCCCGAGTTCCAGCAAAATCCTCAACCGTTGGATCCACATCACACCGTAGAACGTGGGGAGCATGGAGTCGTAAAAATTTAATGAGGGTGTGTCTCGTATGCTGAAGTGTCAGGAGCATGCCTTGGGCAATTAAAAAGGTGTCTACTCAATCAGGAGTGATGTATGATGAATAGAGTGGAAAAGGCAATATCGAAATCCTCCTTTTTCGCCCGAGGAGCAAAAGAGGGGAACTTCAAGGGGCTATTATAGGGATATTAGGCCCAGTAGAATGTATTGGGCCGAGGGTCCAGTTCGAGGACACCTCATAAATCCGAGGATGAATGCTTTCTTGGCTAGGCAAAGCTGAGGCCAAAAAATGCAGTCTAACATCAAGAGCAACACTCCGGACGATTCCACTAATGAGATAAGTATCAAGAAGGAACAAGACAAAGGGAGGCCATGAAATATCTAAAGGAAAAGCTGCTACCACCACATTAAATGCTTTACAGCTAACTCTCTAGCCGCATTAATGAGGAAGTAATACCTGAACAGTAACTTTCAGTCTTATAGCTACTACCCAAAGATTTCAGGAAGGTGCTAATGGGACAAGGATCAACACTAACGATCTGATCTGCATGTAGAAGGTGGAGATCAAAGGGGGAGATAGTATAAAATAGAAGAGATACCCTAAGAGAAAAGATCGAGAAATAAAGACAAAAACACTGTAGCAATCAAGAACTGAATTTGTAATCACACTTAAGAGGAACATATAAGAACTGATCTCCTCGGACAGTGCTGAGGACGATTTTCTTTAGAATAAATCAATCTATATTCCTTTTCTTGTCATCTGAACTCACTTTACTTGTTGTCTAACTCATTTAAGCCCAGTTTTTCAACCCACTTTTTACAAATTCATTGTATTGGGCTTTTTGGGCCTACAATTATTGATCCTTTAGGCTAAGGACTCAAACTGCGTCCTTATAGTTTATATTTAAATATATTTTTTTTAAATAAAAACTCAAATGAGTTAAAATTATACAAGTTAAATAAATTAGGATTCATTTAGAAATGGACCAAATATAGTATAATTAGAATTTGTTTAATTTTAGGTTGTTTCTATTCTAATTGCCAAGATTCATTCATAGTTTAAATTCCCCTTCCGACCCTTCCCCAACTATCAAATTATCAAAAAAGAAAAATGTTGTTTTATTCTAATCAAACAAAGAATTCTAGTTGGTTTTAATTTACATGTAAATGTGTAATAAATACCAAATTTAAAAATATATAATATAATAATATAATGATGATCTTAAAAAATTATGATTATATAAGCTTTTAATTTAAAAAGTTGAAGTGACAACATAAGAAAGAGTCAATCTAAAAAGTCAAGTACTTTCATTTTTGTATGTGTCAAATAAAAAAATAAAAAACTTTCATTTTTATATGCGTGCCTTTTTGTTGTGGCAAAGGCATCAGTTGCACTCTCAGCTTTGTTGTATTCTTCTATGGAGTTTAGATATACTGGGAAAATCATGTAGTTACACACAATCAATAAGCAAATGCCTTCAGGGAATATGAAAAAAAGTTATTAGACATACTAGACTATTTGTCATGCCTGCACATAATGAACAACTTCTTGCCAATGTGTCTATTTTGTTGATTGCCTACTGCCTAGGAAGGAGGTTCAAATTGGGACTATTAAAGGTGTAGGTGTAAATTATGTGATGACTGGAGAGCAAACAGTAAGATTTCATCTATCTTTCATTGTTTTTTTTCAATGTCATAACAATTAATACATACTACATAGACTTGATGTGAAACATTTTTAATGAGTGGTAGACTTGACCTTTTTGTGGCACTCTTTAGGTGAATGCAGGTATAACTGTTCAAATCCTACTTGATACATTTGATATCATAGGAATTGTTCATTATGGGATCGCTGGAAGTTCTAATGATTCATTGTACATTGGTGATATTAGTGTCCCAAATTATGTTGCCTATACAGGATCTTGGACATTGAAGGTACAAGTTTAAATTTGTATTAAATTGATGAAAGAATAATTTTTTTTTTCACTGCAATCCTTGCTTTTAAAATGAAGAAGGAAAAAAAAAAAAATCTTTTCTTTGTTTGATTTTACTGCTACGTTATGATGTTTGCCTTTATTGAATAAAAGTATTTAACAGAAAGAATATGCACTCTACTTATATTTTAGTTCAGAAAAAATGGTCTTATGTTTAATTCATCTTTCATCCTCTTATTTGATTTGTAAAGGAATTCAGGTCAGCAGAGGAGAATTTGACAGAATTGAAGTTTGGTAATTTCAACTTCCCTGAGAAGGGAGAAGATTTGTTGGCAATGATAGACTTCACTCCACAGAAATTATACTCTGTTGGGAAACCAATGGAAGAGGTTTTTTGGCTTCCAATTGATCCAAAATTATTCAATATTGCTTCTAAACTTCAAGTTCGTTGTATAATCATCCCCGATCTCTTTTAATAGCTTATGTGTGTTGATTAATATGTTCTGATGAAAATATCATTCAAGGTTTATTTTTTGGTTCATTATGACTTAAATTTTTAATTGATTACTGGATGTGAAACTACAAAAATGTGTCAATGAGACATATTGTCTACCTGAAACACCAAAGGTTGTATATGGATTGAGAGGTTCTACTGCAGATATATACCTTGACAATGCAGCTTATAGAGAATTTCTTTTCAAAGCATTTAATGTCTCAACTGTTGATGAAGAGAGCGCTGCAATTGTAATGGTTAGTAAGATAAAAAGTAGATTCACTTAATGATAATTCAAATGTATTTGTAAAGAATGTCTATTTACATGTTTTGTGTTGTTGCTCTCTATGCAGACATCTTTATCAAATGGAGTGCCTTGTGCTGTGTTTCGTGGTGTATCAGATTATGCAGGCAGAGAGGGATTACTATCATCGAATTGAGATTTAATATAGACTGTCGATTTAATCTAACGCTCATAAATTTGACACCTCGTATAAGACACCCTGGCGATTCACGTGATTCACTTTTGCCTTTCCCTTCTCTATTCTTTTGTCTTCAGTTTGTCCAAATTTCAAAAAGAAACAGTCTCTCTCTCTTATCATTATATATGTCCTTTTGATGCATATCGATTTTTCTTTCTAGTTAGTTTTTTTATTTTTTATTTTTTATTTTTATATAAGAATCATTCTTACCCTAAGTTATCTTTGCAAATGGACCTTACTTTTATTGCTACCTTGTTGCTGGCGAGGGCAAAATTTTATACATTTCTAGCTACGTATGACTTGATCGTCCCTTTTACTACTCAGAATTGCTTAGGTACTTTTTATTTATTTATTTTCCATTTTCCTTGATTTCTTTGTCAAAGATCATACCTTCTAATTGTAATTTAACCATTTGGTTTGGGTTTAAAATTTTATAAAACCTTTGGCCAAGAAGCTTAGAAACAATGAATTTAACCTTTGGTTTTGTTTTTTAAGCTTCAACTATTATCCATTCCTAAATCAATCACATAGGGAAACAAATAAAATAAAAATCAGAATTTAAAATGCTTCATTGAAATCAATCTGGGCCTGCACAGGGATGAGAAGTTTTTACTATTGTGGTTTGGGTTTGGCAATTGGCAGTAGGTCATTGTTATGTTTTATTTTAAAGTTGACTTTGAAAATGCACAGAAGATGTTTGTGAAAATATGTGTTAGAAAAATTGAAATGATGTTAAGCTATTTCTATCTATGCATGTTGTGCAGTCTTGAGGAAGATTCATCAAATTGAGAAATACATCAGGCTATTCTCCAAATTGGCTGATTTCCTTCACTTCCTACTTACAGAAGAAAAGGAAGCTGATATTGGGGAACAAAGTGCAGAAGCTCTCCCAAGTTTATCCCGCCATCAAGGAGGTCTTTCAAAGGATTTTGCGCCACTGAACTTGTCCCGTCCATGGCGTCGATCCTTTTTTTTTCTCTAGTTGTTGCTATTTTATAATTGAATTGTTGACCAAGTTGTTGAATTTTTCATGTTGTAGCTGATTTTGTGTTCATGAGTAATGAGTATATGTTGAATGGTTTTAGACCCCTTAAAAACAATCAGATTGCGTAGCCTAGATTAATTAGCCAAGTTGTTACTTAGTCAAATTAAACAATTCTAGGTTAAAACAATCAAATGAACATATCAAGATATAAAGCAGCGGAAAATAAAAGAACACAAAATATGATGACCCAGGAAACCACACGGTAAAAACCTGGGGAGGATTTGACCTAGCTATCCTCAAGGTAAACCTGAATCCACTATGCGAAAGAATTGAAGTTCATACAGAAGGACTACAAGCTCCCCGCTTGACTTCTTAATGCTACCCACCAGTAGAACTTATTGACACGACCACGTGCAAGCTCCGAATCCACGGACTCCTTCTTTCTTGGATTCTTCAATCAGCTACAAGCACCCCCGCTTGATTATCTTTAAGCTTCAATGGTAGCAACCAAGTTGATCATCAAGATGTAGATATTATCTTCAACTTGAAAACCCTAAGCTTTGTGTAAAGGAAAACTCCTCAAAGATCTCACAAGAGATTTACACAAAACAGCAATGTATGAGCAACAATACAATTGGAGCAACCCCCAAAAACGTGGCTAGGGTTTTGTTTATATACCTAGGGTAAAAACATAAAACCCAAAACGTTTAATGAAGTAGGGCTGAGTTGGAAATTCTGCAGAAAATTCAACCTGTGCGATTTTCAATCGATCGAGTCTAATCTTCGATCGATCGAGCCAGGCCGAAAGTCCCAAGTACTTCTGCAGCCACTCGATTCCAACTTTACAATAATAAACTAACTTTGAGCAAGCCTAAACAAGACTAAATACTGTGTTTTGATCATGGTTTGCCAACATTACACATTAGAGTTCTAAATACATAAAATCCTAAGACCTTAGAACCTAACAAACTCCCCCTTTGGCAATCCGTGACAAAACCCTAATTAAAAGCTCAAAGTTTTACAAGTAAAAAGCCCTTTACAAAGAAATGCTCATAAATTTCAAATTCAGCCTAACTACTATCCATCGGTTGCAAGTGTAGACAGCAACTTAGTTGAATCAACCTGTATATTCCTGAAATACTCAACAAACGCATAAACGCATGTGTGACAGAAAAGAGTAAAACAACAGGTATAACATTCTTGTAAAATTCACACAACACAAATAAAGACATATATAAATGATCAACTCATAAATATAAATCAATAAGCAGTGAATCACAAATCAACAAGAATCAATAAAAAAAAAATCTCAAACAATGTTACTCCCCCTAACAAGAATATCCTAAAAAATGATATACAAAGTGAAGCACCTAGATACAATCTAAAAAACTCCACAAGTAACAAAAATAATCTCCCCCTAACAAAAATCTCTCTACAAGTCAAAACTCCACTCCCCCTTTTTGTGACGGAATGCCAAAGAGCAATCATGAGTCGCCATCAAAAGGAGGTGGTGAGGGTGAATGAAGACGCGCGAAATCGGCTCGGAGAGCATGAATCTCATCTAGTAAGTCCACCAAAATCTGACTATGAGCCGCCTGAACAGTCACGATAGTCTCCAGAGTACGACGAACATCAAAGTCGGTCGAAGGAGGTGGAGGAACATCAGCAGCAGCAGCATCATCACCAACTGGATCAGGAACATCCTCACCAGCAGTACCTGTAGAAGAAGAAGGAGGAGGAGCGCTACTAGACGGCTCAGACCTAGGGTGTTTAGAACCAGTTTGAAGATGAGCGGCCCTCTGTTTAAGAAAAGACGCACCTATGGGAGCTATCACATGAGCAGGCTCAGAGGAAGGGAAGTCACTCAGGTCAAGATGGAGTAAAATCCTATGAATGAAAATAGGATGAACAAGGGCATGAGAAGAAGATGAACTCCTATAAACATCGTTCAAAGAACGAAGAAAGAGATGAGGAAAACTAATAGGAGCATCAGTAACCAGAGCGTACAAAAAGACACACTGCTCAAGAGGAATGGTGTGGACATGAGATATGGGCCAGATGGAATGACAAGCTATCCGAAAGAACAGATAATGCAACCCGGAGAGCTCAGCAGAAGTGATTCAACATGCTCACGTGCTCACATGCTTGCAAGCTCACATGATCACGATTTTAAATACACACATGCTTATATACTTGGATGCTCATATGCTCACATGTTTTGATACTTACATGTTCACGTGCTCACATGTTTAAATACTCTCACATGTTCACATGCTCGTATGCTCACATGCTTACGTGTATTGATGTTCAAATGCTAACGTGCTCACTTGCTTGCATGCTCACCTAATCAAATATGTAGATGCTTCCATGTTTTACATATATGTTTTGTCATTCAGATACTTATATGTTCGCAATGTTCACATATTCACACTCTTCTGTGCTCACATAAACAGATGTACATAAGTTTATACATTCTTTTGACCTTTAGGTTGGTTGTCTTCTGCCTGATCTTTTTTTTTTTTTTTTTGGTTTCTAGTTTATCTATTCACATAACCCATAGACAAACTCTAGGGCATAAATGTATGCACACATTCACATAGGCCCATTAGGCAAGACCCCATTCGATCACTATCCAATAACATATATGAAGGCTGATTATGGCTAGGCAAGTTAGGGTGTTTAACCTTTTCCCATCCTATACCTTAACTTTGGACCTAGTCGGGTAGGTAGACCTTCATGGAGTCCTGTGTTTGGTTCCTAAATCTATAACTAGATGGCGACTCCTCTATATCTTTTTAAGAGGCTCTGTGTACTCCTAGGTTCGTGATGACTTTAAGTCTAAAACTGCTTTTAGAGAAATTAAGTACTGAGCACCCTGCCTTCTCAAGAAGGAATTGACATGCTGATGTGTCACAAAAGGGGTATGGATCACGAAATATACACTGGGGGTGAAGTCTCTCACAGTACAATATTGTGCAAGTTTATATAAAATCTCTATCTTTCCAAGGGATGAAAGGGCAGAAGGCCTTTGATTTTTTTTCATGTTATCAAAGAGTTGAACAATGATTTTTCATGTTGTCAAAGAGTTGATTCACTTCTATTCTTGTTGGGATTGGATATAGATGGGGGGTCTATATATCATAGTAGTACACCAACCTTTCTAACCAACATCCAATACAATTTCACCTCAGCGCGGCCAAAAAAAGAAAGAGCTTCACTCAGTGGGCCTTTCTACACTAATGAATGCCTCATTTGTCTTCTCTGAAGTCTACAACAAACTAGTGGGAGAGGCAATTTTGAACCTATTTGTCTTTTAATCATTGCACACATTGAAGGCTATTTGGTCACACAATCCAATAATTGATTCATTAATTGTTTTCCTCTGTACGTGATCAAATCATCTCAAGTAACTCTCCTTCATCTTTTCATCAATAGGAGCCACCCTATCTTTAAGAGAATTTCATCATTTTGAATCAAATCTTTATGCGTATTTCCATTTATCCATCTTAATATTCTCATCTCAATTACATTCATTTTATTAATATATTACTTTTTAACCATCGAAGATTCAATACCACATAGCGTAGCTAGTTTGATAAAATTTTTCCCTTTAACTTAACAAGTATTCTACGATTACATAATACTTTTGAAGCACTTTCTTTACACCATTAACCATGCTCTTATCCTATGATTTACTTCATCTTCAATCTCTTAAAAGTATTGATCCTAGATATTGACTAGCCTTTTAGTATCTTTTGACCATCAACACTTACCACCTCTTCATTTTTATTTTTTTTTACTTTTACTAAACTTGTTTTTTGGGTACTCTGTTTTAGTCATATGTAATAAAAATACCCCATATATATAGGGACTAAAAGTGAATTTATGCCATTTGTATTTCTATCAATTTTATAAATTTACAAATTTTAGTTTTAAATTTAAGTATTTTAATCTAAGAAAAATGAATAAATAAAAATGTAGTTTATGTAAAGTTTTGATAGAAGTTCCTAAACAAATTATTTGTACAACAAAATATTAAGAGATGAAAAATAGGTGACAGTGGAAAAAAATTATGTATTAAATTTACCAAGTATTTTTTTTTTTAAAGAGAATTTCAACCTATGATGTCCACTCTAGATAAAATACTCTTTATCAATAGACCAAGCCATCAAATGATTTTTTATGTAGGCGGGAATTGAACCCCAGATTTTTTATTCAACCATCAAATACTTTACCATTTGAACTAACTAGAACCCACTAAATTTACCAAGTAAACTTATTCTTATCTAAGAAGGTTTGTACCTATTACCTACCTGTCGATCACTGTAAGCAAAAAAAAAAAGGTCCCAGCAAGTGTTGTGAGAGAGCAAAAATGGAAGGAGGCCATGTTGTGCGAAAGATGTAATAACATGAAAATGATCTGCCTGGGAAGATAACATCCTTAAAAACTACATTAAAACCCATGGCGGAGGGAACTGGATAGACCTACCTCAAGAGCTGGTTCTAACTTCTAACAATATGCACAATTAATTCTCTCTAGTGGTTCACTCTTTTGTTGTTTACTCACACTGTCACTTAGTTCTCATTTTTGTAGGGCTGAAGCGATGTGGGAAAAGTTGTCATCTTTGTTGGTTGAATTATCCGAAGCCAGGTATCAAGAGAGGTAACATTACTAAGGATGAAGAAGAGCTCATTATAAAACTACTTAAGGTTCTTGGTAACAGGTATAGGAAATCTTCTCCTTCGTTTGTCTTTCTAATCTTTCCCACCCCAAAATTTTTATTTTTGTGTTTTTGTTTCGTTTGATTTTGTTTAGTTTTTCTCTTTTCTTTTCTTTTTTTTTTAGAGAAAAAAAATGTAAAATTCCTTGTTGTTTTTCTGTAAAATATGAAACTCTTGAAGTTTTGAATGCAAAACATAACCATCTATAAAAACAAATAATGAATTATTCATAACACATGATTATATTATTTTCACATAAAACATAGGATTTTGTGTTATACTTTAAAAAAAATTAAAAAAAATTAAAAAAATAAAAAAAACCCCACAAAATGGTTAAATATTACACTCAAGAGTTCATAGGATTTCATGCTTTAAGAAAATCACGAGTTTTTATATAGTTGAAAATGAGATCCATCTTTATTGAAATCAATTTAAAATATGGCAAATTACAACTTACTCAGCTATGGTATAACCGAAATTTAAGTTGCTTACATGTGGTTTGAAATTTGCCACCTTACCCCCTAAGATTAATTTAGTTGGATTTCCTTAATCCACCACGGTTAAAAACATGACTAATATGTGATTTTACTTCACTTTTATATTTTTCTCCTCCAAAAACACCCAAAAAAAAAAAAAAACATAAAAATACAATATCAAATCAGATAAAAAAGAATCTAGTGGAACACTTGCATCATGGGATTTCAAACCACAGGTAGACAACTTAAATTTCAACCAAACCATAGGTGAGTAAGTTGTAATTTGCCCTTAAAAATAAAAAATTTTCACAAAACATTCGTAGTAATGAATTATAAAGATCTGTTAAATTTGTAGTAATTTTTTTTTTTTTTTGGGTTGCAAGTAATTATTATAGTTTCTATGTGTCAAACATCTTGTAACTCAACTAGCATATGTTGGTGTTTCAAACGGAAATATTTAGGATTCAAATTACCTCTTTTCCATTAAGTGAAAACGATCAATATTTGAAACCAAAGACAACTACAAGAACATTAAGTACGTGACACTGTATGCAAACTAAACTAATGTCATTCATTTGAGAATTGGTTATTTTTTGCACTTAGTATTTATTAAATATATAGTTTTTGGTAATTTTTATGTTAAATGTGTTACAAAAAGTTAAAAGTTGGTTTATTTCAGCAAAAAAAAAAAAAAAAAAAACTAGATTATTTGGTAAAAATCTAAGACAAAAGGTAAAAAAGCAAATTTTTTCAACAATTCCCAATCACACACATATTTTTTAGAATGAGAAAATATATATATATATATATATGACGTCAAAAATTTGTAACTCAATAGTATTATTTGATCTCCTACATAAAAAGCATCAAAGTTATCCTTCTTCCACTTATTATAACAATTTAAAATATTTATTTTATTAAAAAAAAATGATAGAAATCTAGTGTAATGTTTGTCAATTCAAAAAAAAAAAAAAAAACTTAATACACGTGTCAAATTTCATATTTCAATCGGATGTTATTTATTATTTGATCAATAAACTTAATTTTTATGTATACTTTTAGACTACAAAAATTTGAAAATTAAACATTTAATTGATGATGTAGTTATTGATCTTTGATTTCTCAAANGCCGGTGGAGATCGTGGTGCACAGATCAAAGGCCGGTGGAGATCAAGGTCGCCAAAAGGACAAGCCGGTGGAGATTGGCATTCACCATGAAGCACTACCTCGTCCGCCGCCCCACTGCCGTTCATCCTCATCCCCACCACCAGACTGGGTTAGATCGGCTTGGTTTTTTTTTTTTTTTTTTTTTTTATAATTTTAATTTTTCATATTTGCTTGTTCTGATTCAACTTTATTGTTAGAATTGGCTTTTGTTTTGTGTTTTGTGTTTGGATTATGTGAGACATTTTTTGAGAGTGAAGCAAAGAGACTGAAACAAAGATCAGACGTTTTTTGTGTCAGATCAAACGTTTTTTGATCCCAGCAGTTGTGTTTCTTTTTCTTTTGTTTTCCTGTATATTTTTTTTTTTAGGTTCAAATTCAAAAGGAATCGTGAGAAGCGGTCTGATCACGGTTCTCAGAACCGTGCGGTTGAACCGCAGTTCGAACAGTTCTTTGCTTTTTTAGCATAGACCGATTCTTAAGCTTAAAAGAACCGAGATTGTGAAAGGATCACGGTTTTCTCGGTCGAACTGTACGGTCTGGTCCGAGTTTCAAAACCTTGTTCATGGTTATATGTAATGTACATATACACATTTATACAACTCATTTTACATACATATTTTACATACACATTTTTTACTTTACATCAGAAAGTCATTTTACATGATCGGTTGTATTTCTCTTGTTATTAGAGATTGCTTCTTTTATGGCATCTCATTACAGTTTCCACTAACGTTCACCTCTTATTTATTTTGGCTAACTCATGTTGTCTTATTAAATGCTTCACAATAGTCTTTTGTTGATTGCGCTTTGTCCTTTTCAGGCAAATTATATAGGCTTATGCCTCTCTTTCCAAATTAATTAGGGAAATGTCCATTTTTTAAAACTTGATTTACTACAAATCGAGTTAAAAAAAAAAAAATTCTGGGGCCCTAAAGTGGCGTTTTTTTAACTCAACTTCCATGAAATCGAGTTATAGGGAATTTTTTTACCTATAACTCAATTTCATGGAGATTGAGTTAAAAAATGCTACTATAGGTTCTTAAAACGTCACTATAGGCTCCTTAAAAACTCCACTATAGGGCTTAACTCGATTTATAGTAAATCAAGTTTTAAAAGAGGAGTATTTCCTTAATTAGTTTGAAAAGGGGGGCATAAGGCTATATAATTTGCCCAAAAAGGACAAAGGGCAATTTTTTCCTCCGTACTAGTGTTGCTCATTCTTCTGTAAAATTTCCAATGTGTCCTACTGGAGATAAGGAAACTCTGCATGCAATTTCTTAAGTTTTATCTACATGTTCAAGCTTCTACTTGTCCTAATGGAAGTTTGCATGATGCCTATTTCTATTCTTTTTCTGTTTATCAAAAAATTCTTTTTCTACACTTTATGTTTTCTAATCTTGGTAAATTTAAGATAAATTACTTTGAAATTTATATTCAAGCTTCGACTAGCAATAAAGGAGGTTTGATTCTAACTCGGTCCTTTGTGAAGTTTGAAAAGATAATTGTATTGTATTTGAAACCTTAATATTAGTTCTTGCAACATAAAATTGCTATTAGTGCTTTACTTCTTGGTCAGTTTACAACTTCTTCACCAAGTTCAATATATGCCCCGGAGAACTTGAAAAAAAGGATTACATATCAAATTTATCAAAAAAAAAAAAAAAAAAAAGGATTACCTATCAAATATCAAGAGTCTTCCAAGAATGCTTGGCCTGTTTTACAATCAATTGATGCAAGAAAGAAGTAGACAAGAAAATAATTTAATTCAAAATAAACAAAAATTATTAAAATGTACACTTCAATATATATATATATATATAAAGCAGAGACCTCACACAGGAGTGCATGAGATCTTATCATGTGGCATTCTAATTTTGCATTTAGCCTTTTTTTTTTTTTTTTTTACCTCTTCTCATTAAGGGTGTGTTTAGATACCACTTATTTTACTGAAACTGAAAAAGTATTGCTGAAAGTACTGTAGATAAAGGTAAAATTTAATTTAAATAGTACAGTGGGGCAATGAATAATAACAAAAAGTGTAGTGGGACCATGAATAGTAGCAAAAATAAGTTGAATGGTGAAATAATTTTAATTTTTCATTCATATCCAAATGCACACTAAGTTTATTTTACTGTTACCTAAAAGTTTAGGTTAACTTATTTTGACTGTTATCTCATTAGTCTATCATTAATTACCTAAACTTACACCACAGATTCTCTTTCTTCATGTCTTTTAACAAAGCCACTATTTTAGTATTAAAAACAAAAGCAATATATATGTATACACACACACACACACACACACAGAACTAATAGTAATAACTAATCAGATAAGACCCATGGGAGAAATAGAGAAACACAAAAATGTTGTGGATTGTTAAATGAAACACATTGTTTCACTATTATAAAATTAAAAGACCTGAGATTGACGAAACATTTGTAAATCTAAGGGGTTGCCACCTCCTTCATACTGACCTCCCACCACCATCAAGCCACCGAATCCCCCACAAGTAGCTTTTTTTTTTTTTTTTTTTAATTATAAATTTTTTCTTTTTAAATTAGGGGCTTAAACATTGGTTGGATAATTTTTATTTTAGGTATATAAGTAGAGAGAATAATTGGTGCACAATGTAAAGCTATATTCTATAATGGTTTTAAATCATCCATAAGAAACATGCATATGTATTAATATTTCAAAATGTATATGTTTAATGCCAATAGAAAAGCCTAGTACAAGATCAATCTTATCTTAGACTAAGATTATTACTACTCCAACACCAACACGATTACGTTTTTAATTCAACAAATATTATAAAAAAAAAAATCCTCAGTGCCTCGCGGATTCGCAAGTCATTAAACAATTTAAACTAAAACTAAATCAAACCTAAAGGCTAAAAGGAAATAAGAAACTCATTTACTCTCTCTAGCCATCACCGTCTATCCCTGTTTGGCAACACTAACAACAACCACAACTGAACTCCACAAGCTTTATATTGTAAGACTTCATGTATCTAGGTGTTTTTTTTATTGTTGTTGTTGTCGTCGTCAATATATAAATTTTCTTTTTATAAGCTTATGTAATTTATGCTTCTTGACGAACACCTTAGGAAAAATTCCTGGAGCCGCTAGTGCATAGTTGCACTCGAGAAATTGCAATTGAAGTAGGGAGAACTTAGACTTAGGAAAGGGTTTTTGCTCAGCATTAACAACTCGTTGCTTTCTTGGAGCTTCTTGTAGTATTTTTCAAGGACTCCTGGAGGAAATTCAAGATAATGTATCCTGAGAATATATAGTACATGAACAACAAAATTATTAGTTGTATTAGCAATAAGATTCATTACTCATGATGAAATATTTAAAACCATTAAAATTGTGAAAAGTGAACTACACTACATGAGATATCTAATGTCAATAGAGAAGTTTCAAATTTAAAAAAAAAAAAAAAAAAATACAAACCTATAATTAAGTGCTTGACCACCGGTGAAGTCTGAACTAATATTCCATATAGTATGCTTTCTTGGAATCGGAGTACTCTCTTCATAGAATGAAGGGGGCCTATTAAGCTGAAAAAAATTCGTCAGTTTCAAATCAATTGAGACTAAGGAAAATATCACAATTCACCAATCCTATATTTCATTAAAAATTATGAAATTAAGAATGTGAAACTAACCTCAATTTCTAGAACTCCAGTCCCATCTTCCATAATTTTAGCTCTAATTGCTAAAATATCAGACCACTTTATTTCAATTTTTTTCTTCAAAGATTGCTTTCGAGAAATTTCCCAAGCCAGTTTTTCCTTTGCAAAGTAACACCTTACAATCAACCCTTCTACCTGTTCAGCAACTTCCTGCACATTTTTAATCAAAATTAATTATGATTTGTTTTTCTTCATCATCATAATATTTATTATTGCTTTTCAGATTATGGATATTACCTTCCATATGCCAATTTTGAGTAATGATGCTCGAAAGTTTAAAGCTTTCAACTTCTTAGAAACCTTTCTAACTTCGGCTTGAGCTTCACTATGATTAGTCTCATCAATAAATTTAGTGTTTTTTTCACATCTTAGAATCGTCTCCATCATCAAATCATAAAAAGAGTCGGTCTTTGTAATTGTTAAATGATCAAAACAACCCTTGTTCGTAATAGTTTCACCATTCGAATCATTCTGTAAATTAGGTATTAACAAAGAAGAAAAAAAAATCAACATTAACTAATGCATGCATCATAAAAATCATAGAAGATCACATACATATATAGGCCTTAAATTGATAAACCGAAAAAGTCGAAGTAATTTTAAATCAATGCATTAACCTCTAAACTTTTGAAAGTAATAACACACCGTCATGTACATTGTTTAAAGCCTTCAACTTCTTATAAACTTTTCTAACTTCGGCTTGAGCTTCACTACAATTAGCCTCATCAAAACATTCGGTGTTTTTTTCAAGTGTTGTAATCGCCGTTATCAATTCATAGACAGACTCGGTCCTCGTAATTGTTAAATGATCAAAACGACCCTTGTTGGTAACAATTTCACCATCCAAATCATTCTACAAATTAGGTATATATAGACAAAAAAGAAAAAGAAAAAAAGCAACATTAACTAATGCATGCATCATAAAAAAATATAGAAGATCACATACATTGGCCTTAAACCGATACACCAAAAAAGTGGAAGTAATTTTTAGAATAATTGCATTAATATCCAAACTCTTGAAAGTTATAACGCACCGTCGCACACATTGTACTCAAATATTCATGCACATACAGGAAACAAAAATCCATTCAATGACATCAATCACTCTAGCTAAAATATACAATAAAAAGGACTGACATCCTGACATTACCAAACAGGAGAGAGAGAGAGAGAGAGAGAGAGAGAGAGATATTATGGCTACTAGTTATATGTACTTAAACGGTTAAAACCCCAGGTAAACACCAAAAATCAACAATGCAAGCACTTCACGTACGTGATAGGGAGACATATATATATATATATACATACATATATATATGTATGTATATCAAAGAGTTGATACAGTACATACCTCCAAATCAGGTTGCTGTATTTGTATGTCACTGTTATTAGTGGCTTCTGAGATTTGAAGCCCGTGATCAAAGGCATAGCCTCCCTCTAACTGAGAAGTAGAGAAACCACCACCACCGCCGCCGCCGCCACCGCCGCCGCCACTGCTCAACCACAAAACCTGCTCGAGCTCCATGCCAATTATTTTCTCTGTTTATTATTTGCTGTTTTGTTTGTTTAATTGTCTGAACTCTGAACGATAGAAACCCTAAACTTGGGTCCTTTTTATATATGGATAAGGAAACGGTAACACTAAGAAGGAATAACGTTTGACACATAAGGTGATAGACCAATGACTTAACCAAAATCTACTGCTAGTGGGATTCGGTCTCAGGATTCCGTATAGTGACATTGGATTGGTTTATATGGTCTTGACGTAGACTTAGATTATGCCGGTGTATAACAAACACCCCACCCCCCCTTTAGAAGTGTATAGACCTATTAGTTTATGTATAGTTGTTTAAAGTTTATCCATAAGTATTATGGTAATTATGTAAATTTACATTAGCACTGTTATTTTGCATTTAATTTTTTATTATTTCTTTATGTATCTTGAGAATAAAGAAAAAGAGTAGATGATGATTATTATGTGTGAAAAAATAAAATAGTTTAAAAAATCAGAATTTTTGTAAGATTTAATGTGAGTGCCCTAAGCCTTTTATATGTTGATGTTTCACATGTATAATTATCAATAACTATTCAATATAATTATCAATAACTATTCAATAATTTCTATTTTGTAATATTTTTACAAACTTTTTGTGACCAACTTTTTACTAATTCTCATTTGGCCCTACTAATAATATTATTTTTATTTATTTATTAATAATTACGCACCACATTAACTGTTTATAAAAAAAAAAAAAAAATTGTATATCTAGCATTTTCCCAAAGAAAAAAGTTGTGAAAATTTGACAATGTTCATGCTTCATCAATATTGTCATAATAACTTCATAATTCCCTAAAAAAAAGTGGTATGATTAGGATTGGTTCGAGTGACCAGTAACATGGTTTAATCAAAACATTAATTGAATTGGATATCTAATATTTAGAATGAGAATATCATGGAAGAACATTTTATTCTTATTAGCCAATATCCCGTGCGATGCGCGGTGCATTTTGATAAATTTTATAAAAATATTATTTATGACTTATGGATTTCATGAATACTATTATGGTTAGTCACAAAGTCATAGTTAACAATGTCACCTACAAACTTGTTGGTTCCTAAGTGTTTTTCTTGTATGATTTATGTTTTATATATAGATTCTATAGTGTTAATTTCTACATTTCTTATGCCACTAAAGTTTCTATCTCCATTTTATGTCATTCAAAATAGCTTTTTCTCAGTTTTAGAATTGACATGATATATAAAATTAAGGCACATTAACATTTTAATTGAAGAAAATTTTGATTTTTAAGATCGTAATTATAATAAGATGAAATTGAAAGAATGATAGTTTTGTGACAATAGATTTGTTATTCCTAAATTTTAAATATTTAACTTTACCCTTTAACATAGAATGTTTCTAATTACTTTCAAAGATATTTGTTTAGTCTACCTGATAGGTGTGGGGATCCTATATGCATCATATGAAAAATAAAAAATCTAAATTGACACACAATATGAAAAAACCAATATAAACACATTACAATGCTACATCAATAGAAATGTACACATAAAATCTAAAAAAAATCTAAAATTTTGCATTTAGCCTTTTTTTTTTTTTTTTTTACCTCTTTTCATTAAGTTTATTTTATGGTTACCTAAAAGTTTAGGTTAACTTATTTTGACTGTTATCTCATTAATCTATCATTAATTATCTAAGCTTACACTACACATTCTCTCTTCTTCATGTCTTTTAACAAAACCAATATTTTAGTATTAAAAACAAAAAGTAATATATATGTGTACACACACACACACACACACACACACACACACACACAGAGAACTAATAGTAATAACTAATCAGATAAGACCCATGGGAGAAATAAAGAAACACAAAAATGTTGTGGATTG
Organism: Quercus suber; assembly: GCF_002906115.3. NCBI lineage: Eukaryota > Viridiplantae > Streptophyta > Magnoliopsida > Fagales > Fagaceae > Quercus > Quercus suber. Next base: position 289,153 of record NW_027069707.1, on the reverse strand, counting down.
TTAAATGAAACACATTGTTTCACTATTATCAAAATAAAATATCTGAGATTGACAAAATATTTGTAAATCTAAGGGGCCACCACCTCCTTCATACTGACCTCCCACCACCATCAAGCCACCGAAACCCATACAATTATTATTATTTAAATTTTTTTTCTTTTTAAAATAAGGGCTTAAACATTGGTTGGATTATTTTTATTTTAGGTATATAAGTAGAGAGAATAATTCGTGCACAATGTAAAGCTATATTCTATAATGGTTTTAATATTTCAAAGTGTATATGGTTCTTTACTCTAATTTAGTTTAATTTTTTTTATAATATATGTACGACATTCTCCAAAACCATCATATATAAATATTACAAAACTATCAGTGCAACGCATGGAGAACTTTAATAGTTGATCTTAATAACAAGAGTTCCATTGAAATATTCTCTTTGATTACAAGGTCCTAATAACATCATTACATGATAGTTAACAATAAATAATTTTCCACCATCATAATTCATAATTCTCACATAATAAGGAGAGAAAGTCTTGCATGCTTCAAGTCTCCAACCTCAGTTGCAATTTCTAATACAAATCGTGCAATTTTTGCTATGAATTTTGACTTGGTCATTTATAACACTATCTTTTGCTCTTCATTGCTAAGATCCAATGCTTTTGCTTCCAACCAAGAGAGCACTTAAAATCTTCAATGTATGATCCTATCTAAAAGCATAAAGAACAAAAGTAAAGACACACTTACTAGATATTTGCTAAAACAATAGAAAAGAGCAACCAGCATATCGCAAGTAAATGTTCTTTCATTTTTGTGCTATTCTAGATACTAAATCATAGCTTTTGACAATAATCAAGGTGTTACAAAAACTATCCAAAAAGCAATTACAAGCTGTGCAAAGTTGTCCAAGTTGTCAAACAAACTACTCAAAACTGTTTGTAGGCTTAAGTCAGAGCTCTCTTCAACAAAAAGAGCAATTAGAATCCAACAACACCCAAGAAACAAAATAGTAGACAAAAAGGCATCATTGGATTTTGCACCCCATTTGGTTTGAAACAATTTTGTAGAAATAGTAGAAATGAAAGAGCAGAATCCCACCACAATTAAAGCAAACCAAACCCAAATAACAAAATTTAGAATCTTAATCCCACAAGAATCTAGAGACTTAGTAATATAAACAATAAAAAGAACAAGGGTAAAATATCATTTTCGTCCCTAAACTATCACAAAAGTTCGTTTTTCGTCCCTAAGCTTTCAAAAGTTCGTTTTTCGTCCCTAAACTATCACAAAAGTTCATTTTTCGTCCTTAAACTTTCAAAAGTTCTATGTTTGTCCCTAAATTTTCAAAAGTTCTGATGGAGTGCTGACGTGGCTTGACAGAGTGCTGATGTGGGAGGGACGAAAATCAATTTTTTTGGAAAAGTTTAGGGACGAAAATAGAACTTTTGAAAGTTTAGGGATGAAAAACGAACTTTTGTGATAGTTTAGGGACGAAAATGATATTTTACCCAAAGAACAATCAGGAAACACACAATAAGATAGAGGCAAAAAATTAGAGTTATAACTGAGTTTTTAGAAGGGGTCTGCCAAAAACCCCCAATTTTCAAACCCAAGCAAAATTACCAAGCTTTAGACTCAACAAGAAAACTTAGCCATCAAACTAACATAATATCAATTATTTTACAATTTATTGTAATGAAAAATATAAAATAATTATCTGTTACAAAAAATATTCACATACCAGTGATCAGACACCATTTTAGGTTACTACAAATGGAAAAAGTAAGAGAAAAGGCTTTCATACTACAATTGGAAAAAGGAAAAAGAAAAAGGAAAAAAAAAAAAAGAAAAAGAAAAAGAATAAGGGGAAGGAAGCCGAAGGATTTAAAATTTTTTTTTTTTGTGCCTTGCGTGGGTTTCTTCATTCCTTCACAATTTTCAAGTATATCATTTCTCACTTACATACTTATATTCTGCTTTCTTTAGATTTGGATTATGAAGAATTCTCACAATTCCACCACGGCTTCAGGTCATCCTCCTCACCCATATATGTGGGGCCCAACACAAGTATAGACCAGTATCAAGGCAGTATAAGTTTCTATATGATTTGCAATAATTACTCTACTAGCTATGTGCGTTGAGGAACTTATAAAACATCATTCTAGAATGGTTTTTGTTACTAAAACCCTTGGATGAAAGATTTTGTTATTTGCTGATTGTTTCAATAACCATGTTTCCCAGCATAATGCTTCCCAAAATGAAAATGACTTGAGTTTTGCTAGTCATTTTGAAATAATAGCTTATTTTTAAAATAATTATCTGTTACAAAAAATATTCACATACTAGTGATCAGACACCGTTTTAGGTTACTGCAAATGGAAAAAGTAAGAGAAAAGGCTTTCTTACTACAATTAATAAAAGGAAAAAGAAAAGAAAGAGAAGAGAAAGAGAGAGGAAGGATTTGACTAGAAGGATTTGATTAAGGCCATTGCTTCTCTAATCTTTGGCTTCTAGATTGTAAAATAATTGATATTATGTTATTCCCATGATATCTCAATATTTATTGTTGCAATAGATTGTAAAATAATTGACATCAGATTATTGCAATGTTATCTCAATATTTTTCATTGCAATAGATTGTAAAATAATTTATATGCTATGGTATGTTAATATTTTTTTTCATTAATTCAAGAAAAAAAAAATATGCTTTGTATTGGACTCTGGGAATCAAATGGATTTGGGTTTTAAGCCAAGTGCAATTAGCCCTTTTTTTATGTGTATGCTCTCGCTAGTTACTTTTAGGTATTAGATCAAAACTGGCTTTGGATGAGATAGTAATGAATGCAATTTGTTATAGGAGACTTGTTTAAGACCTGTTTATCAGGCCCCCCGAGGTGGTTCTTTGGTTATTGGAGATGAGTGCATGGGCTAGAATAGGTTTTTTGTTTCCTTCTATCCCCAAAAACCCTGTTTTTTGTGGTTTGGTTTCTACACTGTGTATGTGAGAGAAAGCTTGAAACTCCTGGAAATTTGAAATAATATATATAGAAATATTTGTTTTTAGTTTAGTTAAGGATTTTCGTAGGAACTCAATTTTCTTTTAGTTGGTTTTAGACTTTCAATTTCAGACTTTCATGGGTTCAATCTCTCTAGGTCCACCTCACCTCCCATTTAAATTTTCATGTGTCGGGCCTAACTTTATTGTATTAGTAAATAAAGTGACAAGAGAAGAGAAAGAGAGAGGAAGGACTCAAGCTTCTTCCATTTGAGCGTCTTCCATTTTGAGCATCTTCACCACACCCACAGCCACACTTCTCTCTCTCTCTCTCTTTAAAGAAGAAGCTTCTTCTATCTCATAAAATACTCTCTCTCTCTCTCTCACAGAGTTTCTAGGCCATCACTAAAGGTCTTGGAGGGAGCTCCCAATAACACAGTAAACTCCATTCTCTCCCACACATATATATTCTTAGTACACTGCAGTTCTAATTTTCAATGACAATATATTTTTATGTTAAATTGTTAATGGAACATAATTCTATTGTATCATGCAAGGCTTGATAAAATTGGGTGAAACCTATTGTTTTTTAGACTGTTCATTGGGTGCTTTGGAGATTTTTCCTCTGAAATAAAGATTGACATGATTACCATTAATGTAGAAACGCAAAGAATTTTGTTACATAATTCAAATCAAGAGTTTTTAAGTTCTTATCCATGGAAAACAATGAAGAGGGGAAGCCTTCTAAGTCTAAAAAATCACCTTCACCTGCACAACTGGTAAGCTGAGAAATGTTAACATTTATGTTGTCGAAACTGGGATATTTGCTACGAAAATTTTGAAATAATAGCTTATTGCAATGAAGATATCATGGCAATAACTTGATATGAATTGTTAACGTATATAGTGTTGTGGGCTTTAGGCCTAATTAGATTACTTGTGTAGCACACATATTTACTTGTACTGCACACATATGCCTCCTATATAAAGGCACCTATGTACATTCTTTTATCAAGAAATACAATACAATTATATTCAGTATTTCTCATATGGTATCAGAGCCACTGCTCTAACCTTTTTCTTTGCAGTCTTGTCTTTACTGGTGTCACTGTTCTCAACATCGCTTCCGCCGTCACAACCGCTACCGCAGCCTTTCGCCGTAGAACCTCCGACGTCTTTCAACCGTCGTCCTTAGGTTCTGGACCTGCAGTTGCCGTCGTTGAGAAGTCCCGCATCACACAGACCATTGCACTTATCGTTTTCACCTTGCTTCTTGCTCTGACAAGTATTTTTCAGGTACCACAGTGATCGTCTCGCCCCCATTTACTCAATCGTGGAAACCTCGTCATCATTGGAGCTTGCACGTGCCTTCACGCGCCTTCAAAAGATTCTACAGACAAGATCACACGCTCCACGCGCTGACACGCGCCGTCAGACCTTCTCACGCGCCTCCACGCGCTGTCAGACCTTCTCATGCGCCTCCACGCACTGCCATGTGCCAGTTCTACACCTGTTGACGTCAGCCCTAGGTGACATCATCTGCTGACATCATCTGTTGACCAGACAGCTTTGACCGTTGACTCTGAGTTGACTTTGACCAGTGTTGACCGTTGACTTTTTGACCAGAGTTGACTTTTGCAGTTCAGGTGCTTCTTATCCAGTTTTTCGCGTAGATTTCATTTTTGCAATCTGTTTTTGCAAATTTCGCCTCTAAATGAAGAATAAGGACATGTCTTCTTCTTATTGCATTAATCATCGTGGCCAATCTATCAAATGTTTTTGCACATTTTGCAAACGTTTTGGCCACAATATTGAGACTTGCTATCATTGCAACAAATCAGCTGTTTCAATTTCTGCTACTACTGTTGCTAACACTGAGAGTGTCCAACCAATGGCTCCTGTCTCTACACAGTCTAAGTCTTTTGGATCCACTTTCTCCATTTCTAGAGCTGACCTTATAAATATCATCGCCAATGTCATATGTATGGTTGGTAATGCATCTTCTTCCTCCTCTCTCTCAGCTTTATCTAGTATGTCTCCTATCTCTTGGCTTATGGATTCTGCTTATTGTAATCACATGACACCTTACTCGTCCTTATTTTCTGACCTTAAACCTGCACTGCACCTTCTTAATATTCGCACAGCAAATGGTTCCACAATGTCTGGTCATAATATAGGTTCAGTTTCAACCTCTAATCTCTTGGTTCCTGGAGTTTTTAATGTTCCTGACCTTTCTTATAATTTATTTTCTGTGGGACAATTAGCTGAGTTGGGTTATCGCATTACCTTTGAATATTCTTGGTGCATTGTGCAAGATCCTAGGACGGGGCAGGAGCTTGGGACCGGTCCCAGAGTTGGGCGTATGTTTCCTGTGGACAACCTTCGTCTTCCACTTGTTGGTCCTGTTTCTATTGCTGCAGCTGCTGCAGTTTCTTCCACTCCTTCCTTTGCACTTTGGCATGCTCGACTTGGTCACGCATCTTTCTCTCGAGTATAACAATTGGCTTCTAGAGGTTTGTGTGTCTACAGAAAATTTTGATTGTGTTTCATGTCAGTTAGGAAAACAACCAGTTTTGCCTTTCAATACTAGTGAATCCATATCTACTGATATCTTTGACCTTATTCATTCTGATGTTTGGGGGCCTTCCTCTGTCTCTAGTATTGGTGGGTCTAGATATTTTGTTGTCTTTGTTGATGATTACTCTCGCTATAGCTGGATTTTTAATATGAAACATTGTTCTGAATTATTGGAAGTATATTCTGATTTTGCAAAAATGGTTGAAACTCAGTTTTTCAGACGCATCAAAATTTTTTGATCTGATAATGCTCTTGAATATACTTAATATGCTTTCCAAACTATTTTGCATTCCTATGGCACTGTTCATCAACTAACTTGTCCAGGTACCTCTCAGCAAAATGGTAGAGCCGAACAAAAACTTTGTCATATTCTTGACACTGTTCGTGCTCTCCTTCTCTCTGCTAAAGTTCTTGCTCCTTTTTGGGGAAAAGCTGCTTTATATGCTATTCATACTATTAATCACATTCAGAGTCCTGTTATCCAAAATCAAACTCTATATGAGCGCCTTTTTGGGTCACCTACAGACTATCACCACCTTCGCTCCTTTGGTTTTGCTTGTTTCGTTCTTCTTCAGCCACATGAGCATAACAAACTTGAGCTTCAGTCAAGGCTTTGTTGTTTTCTTGGCTATGGCGAAACTCAAAAGGGGTATAGGTGTTATGATCCTGTCTCTTATCGTCTTTGTATCTCCCGTAATGTTGTCTTTTGGGAACATCGCCTCTTTGTCGAGCTCTCTCATTTCAGTGCTTCCTTGTCTTCCTCCTTTGTCTTAGATCTTTTTCCAGATGAGAAACATGTTCCTTTTGTAGCTGCTTCTGATCCTCCTGTAGTTACACCCGATTATGTTGCTGTAGACTTCTTTGTCTAACCACCAGATATCACTGATCCTTTTCCTAATTCACCCTTTAATGAGCAGGTGAAAGATGAACAGGTTGAAGACGAGCTACCCAACCCCAATCCTGAGCTTGGGTCTCCTACTCCTGCTCCGCCTGAAGATCTTGCACAAGACATTCCACCTCATCACTCAACTAGGGTAAGATCTATTCTTGCACATTTACTTGACTATCATTGTTACACTGCTCTTGCTACATTACATGAGCCTCACACCTATCACGAGGTTTCCACTGACCCTTTATGGCAGATTGCAATGAAAGAGGAACTTGATGCATTATCTAAAAACCATACTTGGGATTTGGTGACACTTCCTCCTGGGAAATCTGTAGTTGGTTGTAAGTGGATCTACAAGATTAAACTCACTCTGATGGGTTCATTGAATGCTACAAAGCTCGTCTTGTTGTAAAAGATTTTACACAAGAGTGTGGGATTGATTATGAAGAGACCTTTGCTCCGGTTGCTTGTATCTCATCTGTTCATGCCCTCTTAGCTGTTGTTGCTACTAGTAAATAGGACATTTTTCAGATGGATGTCAAAAATGCATTCCTTAATAGGGATTTAAGTGAAGAAGTGTATATGCAACCTCCTCCTGGTCTCTTTGTTGACTCAAACAAGGTTTGTCACCTTCGACGTGCACTTTATGGCCTTAAACAAGCTCCACTAGCTTGATTTGCCAAATTTAGCTCTACCATCTCTCACTTGGGTTACATGGCCAATCACTATGATTTTGCCTTATTTCTTCGTCGCACTGACAAAGGCACTATTTTACTTCTCTTATATGTGGATGATATGATCATAACTGGTGATGACCTCAATGGCATTCAAGAACTCAAGACTTTTCTCAGTCAGCAATTTGAGATGAAAGATCTTGGACATCTCAGCTACTTCTTGGGTCTTGAAATCACTCATTCTACAGATGGACTTTATATTACTCATGCCAAGTATGCCTCTGAACTTTTGTCTCACGCTGGACTCACTGATAGCAAGACTGTTGACACTCCAGTTGAGCTTAATGCACATCTGACTCCCTCGGGGGGGAAACCATTGTCTAATCCCTCTCTTTACAGACGCTTGGTTGGCAGCTTAGTTTATCTCACTGTCACTCGTCTAGACATTTCCTATGCTGTTCACCAGGTGAGCCAGTATCTGTCTGCTCCATGATCGACTCACTATGCTGCTGTTCTGCGCATTCTTCGATACCTAAAGGGCACTCTCTTCCATGGTCTTTTCTACTCTGTTCAGTCTCCTCTTACTCTCCGTGCATTTTCTGATGCTGATTGGGCAGGAGACCTCACTGATCGCAGGTTCACCACTGGTTATTGTTTTCTTCTTGGTTCTTCTCTGATTTCTTGGCGAAGTAAGAAACAAACTCATATGACTCGCTCCAGTATTGAAGTAGAATATCGTGCCCTTGCTGATACCACATCTGAGCTCCTTTGATTACGATGGCTTCTCAAAGACTTAGGTGTGTCTACATCCTCTGCCACTCCTCTTTATTGTGATAACCAGAGTGCTATTCATATTGCTCACAATGATGTCTTCCATGAGCGGACTAAACACATCGAGATCGATTGTCATTTTATCCGTTTTCATCTCATTTATAGTACTCTCAAGCTAATCTCAGTCTCTTCTAAAGATCAACTTGCAGATATCTTCACCAAGTCACATCCTAAGGGACACCTTCGTACTTTGGTTGACAATCTCAAGTTGGTCTCACATCCACCTTGAGTTTGAGGGGGGCTGTTAACGTATATAGTGTTGTGGGCTTTAGGCCCAATTAGGTTACTTGTACTGCACACATATGCCTAATATATAAAGGCACCTATGTACATTCTTTTATCAAGAAATACAATACAATTATATTCAGTATTTCTAACATGAATTATTTTTAAATATATTGTAATGACAAAAATATTAACATACCATAGCATATAAATTATTTTACAATCTATTTTAATGAAAAATATTGAGGTAGCATTATAATAACTTGATATCAATTATTTTACAATTTATTGCAACAACAAATATTGAGATAGCATTGCAATAATCTGATATCAATTATTTTACAATTTATAGCAACAAAAAATGTTAAGATATCATTGCAATAACATAATATCAATTATTTTACAATTTATTACATTGGGATAGCATTGCAATAACCTTATATCAATTATTTTGCAATCTGTTGGAACAACAAATATTGAGATAACATTGTAATAACCTAATATCAATTATTTTACAATCTATTGCAATAACAAATATTAAGATATCATTGCAATAACATAATATCAAATATTTTACAAACTATTGTAATGAAAAATATAAAATAATTATCTATGACAAAAAATATTAACATACCATAGCAATAACAATAATACAATAATACAATCCAGAGACATAATACCAGTTGCATTTAGAACCCGCTGGCTTCAAAACCGATGGAAGTTCCCCATGCTGATCCCCATCAAGAACAACGTGAGGCACTTCAAAGTGCCATTCACACTTTGATTCTTGAGCAGGCTCGGGAACATTGTGAGAAGGGGAAAGGGTGGTTGTCCGTTCACTTTTCGGAAATGGCATGAAAAACAAAAAACAAAAAAAAAGTTGTGCCCATCTAAAAAAATACATATATTTTTTACAATATTCATAAATAATTTTTCACAGAGAGAGAGAGGAAGAGAGGGGTTTTGGTACCTGAGAGAGGAGGAAGAGAAAAGCACCAAAAACAATGATTCTTAAATGTAAACAGAGAGAGGAGGAAGTTGAGGAGACGGTTGGAGAGCTTGAATAGAAGCTTGGGAGGGAATTGGCAGAGACGAAGGCGTCTCTTGTTAAGGTTGTGAAGAAATTGGAGAGCTAGATAGCTAGTGCAATAAGTCGGTCATGAATTAGCTAGGGATGTTGGGGAAGATAATGTAGCTCAAGTGGAGGAGGAAGTGAAGAAAACTCGTAAGGAGGTTTGACAAGGAAAGGGAGACGATGCAATTAGTTGATGTGTTAAGAGAGGGGAAAGTTCAAATTAAACTGTCAGATGAAATGAGTTAGTGAAAATACTTAGCAAAGAAGTTAGAAGTCACGTGTGGGTCCATTTGAATACTTAGGAAAATACACTTGATATGAATTATTTTTAAATCTATTGTAATGACAAAAATATTAACATACCATAGCATATAAATTATTTTACAATATATTGCAATGAAAAATATTGAGGTAGCATTGCAATAACCTGATATCAATTATTTTACAATCTATTGCAACAACAAATATTGAGATAGCATTGCAATAACCTGATATCAATTATTTTACAATTTATTGCAACAACAAATATTGAGATATCATTGCAATAACATAATATCAATTATTTTATAATCTATTGCATTGAGATAGCATTGCAATAACCTTATATCAATTATTTTACAATATGTTGAAACAACAAATATTGAGATAGCATTGCAATAACTTGATATCAATTAATTTACAATCTATTGCAACAACAAATATTAAGAGATCATTGCATTAATCGACAAACCATTCACACTTCTCTGCTCTTGGTACTTGGATCGCTGTTGCGCGCGCGCACACACACACACTCTCTCTCTCTCTCTCTCTCTCTCTCTCTCTCTGATGTCGCGGAAGCCTGAAGAGAAAGCACACACGATGCTCTCTTTGATGGACAGAAACTAAACTGTTAATTTCTGGGTAGTAAACCTCGATTCCACGAGGGGTTCCTTGAATCCACAAGGTGATAGGTCTGGAATCCACCAGAGAATACAATAGACATAAGTCTGAATTTTTATTGATAATAAACTATGAAAAACGTTTACAGACTTAGAGGCCTATTTAAGGGCTTCTTAAAACTTGACATACAAGAAAATATAATCTAAAATAACTCCTAATTGATACCTAACCATAACAGGAACCAAATTTGACCTAAAAAACATTAAATGCACCTAAAAACAAGGAAATAAATCACCTAAACCTAAAATAACGTTTTTTTACATAAAAATACCCATTGTCTAATCCCTCTCTTTACAGACGCTTGGTTGGCAGCTTAGTTTATCTCACTGTCACTCGTCTAGACATTTCCTATGCTGTTCACCAGGTGAGCCAGTATCTGTCTGCTCCATGATCGACTCACTATGCTGCTGTTCTGCGCATTCTTCGATACCTAAAGGGCACTCTCTTCCATGGTCTTTTCTACTCTGTTCAGTCTCCTCTTACTCTCCGTGCATTTTCTGATGCTGATTGGGCAGGAGACCTCACTGATCGCAGGTTCACCACTGGTTATTGTTTTCTTCTTGGTTCTTCTCTGATTTCTTGGCGAAGTAAGAAACAAACTCATATGACTCGCTCCAGTATTGAAGTAGAATATCGTGCCCTTGCTGATACCACATCTGAGCTCCTTTGATTACGATGGCTTCTCAAAGACTTAGGTGTGTCTACATCCTCTGCCACTCCTCTTTATTGTGATAACCAGAGTGCTATTCATATTGCTCACAATGATGTCTTCCATGAGCGGACTAAACACATCGAGATCGATTGTCATTTTATCCGTTTTCATCTCATTTATAGTACTCTCAAGCTAATCTCAGTCTCTTCTAAAGATCAACTTGCAGATATCTTCACCAAGTCACATCCTAAGGGACACCTTCGTACTTTGGTTGACAATCTCAAGTTGGTCTCACATCCACCTTGAGTTTGAGGGGGGCTGTTAACGTATATAGTGTTGTGGGCTTTAGGCCCAATTAGGTTACTTGTACTGCACACATATGCCTAATATATAAAGGCACCTATGTACATTCTTTTATCAAGAAATACAATACAATTATATTCAGTATTTCTAACATGAATTATTTTTAAATATATTGTAATGACAAAAATATTAACATACCATAGCATATAAATTATTTTACAATCTATTTTAATGAAAAATATTGAGGTAGCATTATAATAACTTGATATCAATTATTTTACAATTTATTGCAACAACAAATATTGAGATAGCATTGCAATAATCTGATATCAATTATTTTACAATTTATAGCAACAAAAAATGTTAAGATATCATTGCAATAACATAATATCAATTATTTTACAATTTATTACATTGGGATAGCATTGCAATAACCTTATATCAATTATTTTGCAATCTGTTGGAACAACAAATATTGAGATAACATTGTAATAACCTAATATCAATTATTTTACAATCTATTGCAATAACAAATATTAAGATATCATTGCAATAACATAATATCAAATATTTTACAAACTATTGTAATGAAAAATATAAAATAATTATCTATGACAAAAAATATTAACATACCATAGCAATAACAATAATACAATAATACAATCCAGAGACATAATACCAGTTGCATTTAGAACCCGCTGGCTTCAAAACCGATGGAAGTTCCCCATGCTGATCCCCATCAAGAACAACGTGAGGCACTTCAAAGTGCCATTCACACTTTGATTCTTGAGCAGGCTCGGGAACATTGTGAGAAGGGGAAAGGGTGGTTGTCCGTTCACTTTTCGGAAATGGCATGAAAAACAAAAAACAAAAAAAAAGTTGTGCCCATCTAAAAAAATACATATATTTTTTACAATATTCATAAATAAATTTTCACAGAGAGAGAGAGGAAGAGAGGGGTTTTGGTACCTGAGAGAGGAGGAAGAGAAAAGCACCAAAAACAATGATTCTTAAATGTAAACAGAGAGAGGAGGAAGTTGAGGAGACGGTTGGAGAGCTTGAATAAGTAGCTCGGGAGGGAATTGGCAGAGACGAAGGTGTCTCTAGTTAAGGTTGTGAAGGAATTGGAGAGTGAGAAGAGAGCGGGAGATATTGTGGAATGTGATGAATTAGCTAGGGATGTTGGGGAAGATAATATAGCTCAAGTGGAGGAGGAAGTGAAGAAAACTCGTAAAGAGGTTTGATGAGGAAAGGGAGATGATGCAATTAGCTGATGTGTTGAGAGAGGGGAAAGTTCAAATGAAATTGTCAGATGAAATGAGTTGTGAAGCTTGAGCCTTATTTGTATAGCCAAATTACTTAGCAAAGAAGTTAGAAGTCACATGTGTGGGTCCCATTTAAATACTTAGGAAAATATACTTGATATGAAATATTTTTAAATCTATTGTAATGACAAAAATATTAACATACCATAGCATGTAAATTATTTTACAATCTATTGCAATGAAAAATATTGAGGTAGCATTGCAATAACCTGATATCAATTATTTTACAATCTATTGCAACAACAAATATTGAGATAGCATTGCAATAACCTGATATCAATTATTTTACAATCTATTGCAACAACAAATATCAATTGATATCAGGTTATTACAATAACCTGATATCAATTATTTTACAATATATTGCATTGAGATAGTATTGCAATATCCTTATATCAATTATTTTACAATCTGTTGGAACAACAAATATTGAGATAACATTGTAATAACCTGATATCAATTATTTTACAATCTATTACAACAACAAATATTAAGATATCATTGCAATAACATAATATCAATTATAATGAAAAATATAAAATAATTATCTATGACAAAAATATTAACATACCATAGCAATAACAATAATATAATAATACAATCCAGAGACATAATACCAGTTGCATTTAGAACCCACTGGCTTCAGAACCGATGGAAGTTCCCCACGTCGATCCCCATCAAGAACAACGTGAGTCACTTCGAAGTGCCATTCATACTTTGATTCTTGAGCAAGTTAGGGAACATTGTNTCTTGAGCAAGTTAGGGAACATTGTGAGAAGGGGAAAGGGCGGTTTTCCGTTCACTTTCCGAAAATGGCATGAAACACAAAAAACAAAAACAAAAAAGTTGTGCCCATCTAAAAAAATACATATATTTTTTACAATATTCATAAATAAATTTTCACAGAGAAAGAGAGAGAGGAAGAGAGGGGTTTGGTACTTGAGAGAAGAGGAAGAGAAAAGCACCAAAAACAATGATTCTTAAATGTAAACAGAGAGAGGAGGAAGTTGAGGAGACGGTTGGAGAGCTTGAATAAGAAGCTCGGGAGGGAAGGCAGAGACGAAGGTGTCTCTTGTTAAGGTTGTGAAGGAATTGGAGAGCGAGAAGAGAGCGGGAGATATTGTGGAATGTGATGAATTAGCTAGGGATGTTGGGGAAGATAATATAGCTCAAGTGGAGGAGGAAGTGAAGAAAACTCATAAAGAGGTTTGACGAGGAAAGGGAGATGATGCAGTTAGCTGATGTGTTGAGAGAGGGGAAAGTTCAAATGAAACTGTCAAATGAAATGAGTTGTGAGGCTTAAGCCTTATTTATATAGCCAAATTACTTAGCAAAGAAGTTAGAAGTCACATGTGTGGGTCCCATTTAAATACTTAGGAAAATATGCTTAATATGAAATATTTTTAAATCTATTGTAATGACAAAAATATTAACATACCATAGCATGTAAATTATTTTACAATCTATTGCAATGAAAAATATTGAGGTAGCATTGCAATAACCTGATATCAATTATTCTACAATCTATTGCAACAACAAATACTAAGGTATCATTGCAATAACATAATATTAATTATTTTACAATCTATTGCATTGAGATAGCATTGCAATAATCTTATATCAATTATTTTACAATATGTTGGAACAACAAATATTGAGATAGCAATGCAATAACCTAATATCAATTATTTTAAAATCTATTGCAACAACAAATATTAAGATGTCATTGCAATAACATAATATCAATTATTTTACAATCTATTATAATGAAAAATATAAAATAATTATCTATTACAAAAAATATTCACAGACCAGTGATCAGACATTGTTTTAGGTTACTTCAAATGGAAAAGTAAGAGAAAAGACTTTCATACTACAATTGGAAAAAGGAAAAAGAAAAAAGAAAAAAGAAAAAGAAAAGACTATTCTTTGGTGTGGAAGGAAGTTACTTGAATAATTTGGGGGCCATTTGGTAAAGTTGTTCTAGTAACGTTGTTTATATTTTTTGAAAATATGTGTGGCTGAAAAAGTGTGAAAATACATGTAATGTTGTTTAAAAACTGAAAAATGTTGCTTGAACTAACCATACCAAATGACCCCTTAACTTTCTTACTAGAGAAGAAAAGACTATTCCAATTTTGTTTTTAAATGTACCGTGCACAACACGTAACTGTCTCATTCTTATCATTATCATAAAAGCTATAGTATTATTTAAACATAAATAAAAATTCGTTGAAATGTACCAAAATAGTCCTAATACCTTGGTCTGAAGGACTCTCTGTACGATGAATATGGTCAATGGGTTATGCAGTAATTTTATGTAGTAATACTAGAAGATTAAGATTAAGATTAAGATGAACCACCACCGTCAAATGGATTTGGCTCAAAACCCAAATCCATTTGATACCCAAAGTCCAATACAAAGCATATATTTTTGTCTTGAATTAATGAAAAAAAAAATATTAACATACCATAGCATATAAATTATTTTACAATCTATTACATTGAAAAATATTGAGATAGCATTGCAATAACCTGATATCAATTATTTTACAATCTATTGTAACAACAAATATTAAGATATCATTGCAATAACATAATATCAATTATTTTACAATCTATTGCATTGAGATAGCATTGCAATAACTTGATATCAATTATTTTATAACCTACTAGAACAACAAATATTGAGATAGCATTGCAATCACATAATATCAATTATTTTATAATCTATTGTAATGAAAAATATAAAATAATTATCTATAACAAAAAATATTAACATAACATAGCAATAACAATAATACAATCCGCAATACTCCTATGCAAACTTTTGGCCAAACCAAACTCTCCAAAATTTCCATACATTATTTTCATCTTAGACCTCACCATAAACAAACTCCAATCCTTATTTCCTCACATGGGAATGGACTGTCCCAGTCCCACTAGCCCACTGTTTAGGCAATTGGGCACATGCCTTCGCTGAACTGTTCGCACTTCTCTCATTTTGACTCGACAAACTGTTTGCACTTCTCTGCACTTGGTACTTGGATCTCTGCTGCTCTCTCTCTCTCTCTCACCTGGCCGGTGATTTTTTTTTTTTGAATTGTTAATTTTATCATCGTATCATTGTATCATGCTCTCTCTGTATTATTGAATTATTTTATCATGCTCTCTATGTGTGTTTCGGTGAGTGTGTATGTGTGTGTTCTGATGATTGAAATTCTCTCTTTGGTGTGCCCTCTCCTTACTAGAATCAAAGTAGAAACAGGATCAGGAAAATAAATTGGATAGGGTAGCCTCAATAGAGGAGTTAAGTTTGTACCACATTGACCCTCAAGGGCTGACCTAGGGACCATTTGTTGGGGTGACCTAGATTTTGTGTTCCGGAGCTCCTTCTTAATTAACTAATATTTATTTCATTAAAAAATAAATATTTATTTGTTTAGTTTATAGTTTTACATTGTGGAAAGCTTCTTCTTCTTCTTTTTTCCCACAAGCTTCTGTGCATAGTCCATGCTCATATGTTATTTGATGGTTGTCACAATCTTTTCATATTGTGTGAAAACCATTAGATAGAGACTTAATTTCTATAGAACTTTGTATACTTATTTGTTGAGCCAAAAAGCTTTCCCCTTTATTTTTCAAAAATTGCATGACTTGTCCCTTTGCATATGGGTCGAACTCGGGCCCAAGGCGATGCTGGATAAGCTAACCTTAGATAGTTTTGGCAATCATAGTAGGTAGCCTCATGTAGCTATCTGTGTAGCCATGAGGTAATTTGAAATGATTGCCCTTGATCCGCTCTATCTTCACAACCTCTATGAGGGGCAGAATATGATGATCAAGGTTCCTGATGATGCCGAAAATATCACCAGTGAGTCACACGATGCTTGCTCACTTGAAGCGATACCTGCATAAGGAAAAGAAAGGACCTAACAGAGAGCACCGCTGTGGTGCTGGCCAAATACCCTTCGAAGGTCAAGTTAGAACCTTCTTTACAACTCTAGAGTGCTAGAGAGGGCGAAATTATGCGTACCTCGATTTGTGAGGGTATTGGGGTTTTTATAGTAGTAAAAGGTTGATCATCTCTTTCTTGGGCTAGAAGTCCTTTCCTTATAGGATACTAACATTAAGCGTGAGATACAAGCCATTTCCTCATATATTCACGCGTGGTGTCCAAGCCAAAGTTTTACTAAGATCGTCAGTTTCAGTACCATCAGCTTTCTTTATTCCTGTCAACCGTAGCGGCGTCAGCTTCTTGTCAATGTTATCCCATGAGTGATTATCTTCTTCCTGTCAGATCACCCTCCGTCAGTCCTCTTTTTTTTGGGTCTTTAGCTTCTCTCATATTTCGCCCTATCAGTCTTAAATCGTAGAACATATTAATGATTAAGGCAACGGGCTAAATAATTTCGAGCTATAATTTTAATCATTAGTTGCCCCTTACTCCATATCTCCGTCAGTTTAAACTGACGGGTTATGGAGATAAATTTTTTGCCGCTAACTTTTCATTTTGATTAAGAGAGAGGAAATGATTTAAGTGCGATTCCTCGAGCAGCCAATATTAAATGCTTGGACACGTGGCGCATTCTGGTTGGCTTCGCTTCTGGACGAAGGCGTCGCTTCGTCTTTTGTGCATTTTCTCCTTTATATAATCCACCTCTTCCCCTCATTTTTGCTATTTCATTTTTACTGATTCTTGGAGAGAAAACTCCTCACCTTTGCTCTGTCAACCTTTCTACACCGTCACCTACGCTGCTATCGTCATTTCTAAAACTATTATCTACTTTTAAGAAACTGGTAAGTCCCTTTCTTACTTTGTATATGCCTTATTTTACTTTAACTTTTCTACAGTGAGGTCGTCATCCTAGGTGCTTAGAATAAATCCATCACTTGTAGGTAGTCCGATGTCGAGCGACGCATTGAGTGATCATTCGTAGGTCCGCGAGGGAGCGGGTTATGACGAGGTATTTGGTTCGGGTGATGAATCCGAGAGCTTTTCCTGGTCGTCAGAGAGAAGGACGTCAACCCATTCTCCTGATGAGGAGGTAGGGAGTCACGGAGACAAAGGTTAGGAGGAAGTAGTTGGTGAGGAGGGTGAAGTTGAGGTGGGAGAAGAGAGGGAGAGTGACGGGGATGAGAGTGACGAGGAGTCCTGTGAAGGAACGTCAGGAAGTCCTGGAGGCAACCATCCCTTCATCCTTCTCGAGAAATGGGCCGTCAATAAATTTTTGTCGAAAATGAGTGGTAAAGTTTTCAAAGAGTTGCACATATGTTTTCAAATCCCAGACCATATTCCTATCCGTCTCCCCAGGGAAAATGAAAAATGTTATACGAGGAGAACTGCTGACGTTGGCATGTATGATGCCATGTTTGCTGCGGGGCTTAGACTGCCCCTGACAGCCTTACACCGTCAACTGGCTCATTTTCTGGGTTGTCTATTAGCCAGATTGCTCTAAACTCATAGAGGATCTTCATAAGTGCTGAGGTATTTTGGGGCCGTCTGAGTGGAGGACACCGTCAACTTTCTTTAAAGGAATTCTTTTATTGTTATAGACCCCAGCACCTTGCTTCCTTCAAGGGGATGTATCATTTTGCCGTTAGGGAGAAGGAGTTGAGATTAGTGTTTGAGATGCCAGACTCGAATAGAGATTGGAAAAGTAGATTTTTTTTGTTAAAGGGAAGGACTGAGTGTGCCGTCAGGAAGAGTGGGAGACGATGTCCCATGGTTATTTCGATAACACTTGGGCTTTTGTCAGAGACTCAGGTTTTGGCCATCTGCTACTAACATGTCAGTATTTACATATTTTTATTTTTTTATGTTTTAACTCCGTCAACTTGTTTCCTTCTCAGCTCACACTCGCCTACTTATAACTGAGGAGCAACGGGACTTTATCAGTCGGGTTCTTGAGATTCCGTTGGGGGAGTGAAAATGCTGAGACTTAATAACCCTCGACACACTTCACACATACTGTGGGGGTCCTGAACCGACGCTAGAAGCTCGAAGGCTAGAAGAGTTTTCTCGCCATCGTGAGTACATGCTTATTTATTATTTTTCATATGTGGCCCCGTCACTTTTAACTCCAACCGTCACTTTCTACACGTTTGTTACCTTTTGCAAAGATGGAGTCTACCAAGCAATGGATAAGGGCAGACGCTACTTGTCAGAAGGAGGAAAGGAGGGCCAAGGGAGAATTGACATATTCGTCAACTCCCAAAGCCGTCTCCAAAGGCTCATCGAAGAGGAAGACCGACGGGAAAGATGCCCGTCCATAAAAGAAGGTGGCCGTCACTCTTGGAGATGATCCTATAGAGAAGTCACCCCCCACATCGGGCCATGGGGCTAGAAAGGGGGTGATGACCCCCTCTGGTCCGGTCCTCAAGGGGCCCCGTTGCCTACTGACACACAAGGATTATGCTGTTAAAGAAATAGAATCGTTCATAAAACCGACGGACATAGACCCTTGTGCTTAGGTAGGGTCGGAGGATTTGGGAGCGTCAGCCGTCTTTGATTTGACACGGGTAAGCTTCTTCATAGCTACTTCTCTCCCTTTTTTTTTTTTTTTTTTTATTTTTTATTAACTGACGGCTGTGCTCTTCTTAGGCATTGGTACGTGTGAAGGTGCTCCAAGACCGGTACGTGGCCAAGAAGGGTGTCGTCACCCATGTCAAGAAGCACAATGTCAACTTGATGAACCAACAGAGTCAGTACACAGAGGTCGTCCGTCTTCTGAACGTAGAGCTGAAGGAGTACAAGGAGAAATTGGAAGAGGCAGGACGTCAAAAGGAGGGTTTAGAGCAAGAGCTGACGGCTCTTCGTGAGTAGGTGGAGCAGGCGGGGATTGACGCGGTCCAGAAATTCAAGGCGTCAGATGCCTTCATTGACTCTTGTGGTGCATACTATGGCACAGGGTTCGATGACTGCCTTAAACAGGTCGCGTCAGTTTTTCCTAAGTTGGATCTCTCAGGGATTTCTATAGATGATGCCCCGCCGGCGACGCCTGCGAATGACACCGTCGTGATTGAGGGTGATGACCTTGAGGATGCCTCCCCTCCTGACAATATTGGCATTGTTTTGGCCCAGCCTACTGCAAACCTTCCCGTCATTGCTTCCAACCCTTTCGTGGAGGACTTAGGTGCTGAAGACCTTCTTAAAAGCAAAAAATCTTTGAGCGACGCTCCTTCTGCCTAGCCATAGTTTAATTTTTTGTAAGTGCTGTATATTGTTCTATTTAAAACAATGTCTTAAGTGCCCCTTTATTTCTTGGGGCGTTATTTGTGAGTACTCTATTTTCGTTTGTGATACTTAGCATCTGTTGCTATTGAACATGCATGTATGGCTACTTGTCTGTGTGCTTTTTCTTGTTTTGCATGGTCTATTTCTTAGTTGTAGGTTGGGGTCGTCAGCCTAACCAAAAGCTGATTTGGTGGAGCTAGTTTGTTATCTTTAAGAGTGATTATGGACTTGTTTACTTTTATGCTATCATCTTAATGAGGCCGTTAGTTTTTTGATTTGAATATTCTAGTAGAGTCGTTGGTTTAGTAATTCTGTCGGCCTTTGGCTTACTCGAATGGTGCATTCTAGTTGTGCCGTCAGCTTGGTGGAGCCGTCGGCTATGTTTCCAAGGGGTTTTTATTGTCTTTCATTAGAGGTGAAGTCACCCACAGGCTTCTTGGACTTATTCTTTTTGTATTATTTTTTGGACGAGACCGTCCCTTTTTCGAGACCATAATATAGACTTGGTGAGCTCACGTTTTCATAATCTCATCACTTTAATGAGACCATCATCCTTGGGGGCTGACGTCATCCCTTTGGGACAATTTGTAGAGCCTGTCAACCTTGATGGCTGACTTTTTATCCCTTTGTGATATTCATAGAGCCCGTCAGCTTTTTGGTGACTGTCTACTTTATTAAGTGTTGGGTTCGTCCACTTTATGGACCAACGGACTTGTCTTCTTTGTAGATTTTTTTAGTTTTTTGCTTTTAGGGGTTTTAACAACATTCTATCATCCTGGGACAAGGTCATCCACCTCATGGATTTACCACATTTTGGTAATTTATTTGAGATGAGGTCCCTCATGTGAGACCGTCAGCTCCGTCCATATTATGGACTTAACTAACTTGCCAATCTTCCATTAGACCATCAACCTTATTGCCTCGTCTGTTTTGTGGATTTGGCCAATACGTCAGTCTGTTATTAGACTGTCAGCCTTATTGATTCGTCCATTTTATGGACTTGCCCAACTTGTCAGTCTTTTATTAGACCGTCAGTTATATAGCTTTATCCACTCTGTGAACTTAGGTAGAAACTAATAAACTCTTATTGCCATGCATTTATATAAAAAGTAGTTTCAAAAAAGAAAACCCGCCCTTTAGGCTTATTGTAGCAAAAACCAAAGTAAAAAAAAACCAAAGTAGAAAATCAAAGTAGAAAATCTGCCCTTTGGGCTTGTTGTAGCAAAAACTAAAGTAAATGATAAATCTGAAGAGTATAACTGAAATTTGCTGCGGTAAACTATGAATAAAGGGGGATGTTGTCCTTCACGTCGCCATCTCTACTGGTAGTATTTTCGCAAGTGTTCAGCATTCCAGGGATGTGGCAACTCCCGTCCGTCTAGTGTCTCTAGATGGTAGGTGCCCTTCCTTTGCCACGATGTGACTCGGTAAGGTCCTTCCTAATTCGGGCCGAGTTTTCCTTAGGTCGGGTCTCTTGCTGTGCCCATGACTTTCCTTAGAACGAGGTCTCCAACCTGGAAGTCTCTGTATTTGACCCGGGAGTTATAGTACTTGGCCATGCCGTCCTGGTACCGTGCGAGCCTTTGTTCCACTGCTGCCCTGACTTCGTCCACCAAATCGAGCTATAGATGTATGGCCTCGTCGTTTTTTCTTTTGTCACGGTTATGCAACCTATAGCTTGTTAGTCCAACTTCTGCTGGGATGACTGCTTCGCTCCCGTATGTTAGTCGGAATGGCGTCTCTCCTATTGGTGTCCTTGCCATAGTCTTGTAGGCCCAAAGTACGCTTGGAAACTCTTCTGCCCACATACCCTTTGCCCCATCGAGCTGAGTCTTGATAATCTTCAGTAAGGATTAGTTCGTGACTTTGACCTGTCTGTTGGCTTGAGGGTGGGCAGGGGAGGAGTAGTGGTTCCGTACCCCCAATTGCGAGCAAAAGTCTCGGAAGGAGTCATTGTCAAATTGCTTCCCGTTGTCTGAGACTTAGACTCTAGGGATGCCAAACCTACATATATAATACATCGCCAGACGAAATTCCGTACATTTTTCTCCATAATGGTGGCCAATGCTTCAGCTTCTACCCACTTCGTAGAGTAGTCGATACCTACTACCAAAAACTTCAACTATCGTATTGCCGTCGAGAATGGCCCCATAATGTCTAGTCCCCATTGAGCGAACGGCCATGGTGCCGTCATCGGGGTAAGTTCTTCGGGTGGTTGTCTGATAACATTGTTGAACCTTTGGCACTTGTCGCAGCTCTTTACATAAGCCTCAGTATCTTTCTACATGGTTGGCCAAAAGTACCCCGTTCGCACTAGTTTATGCACTAATGATCTGGACCTTGAATGGTTTCCGTAGATTCTTTCGTGCACCTCCCTCATGACGTAGTCCACTTCCTCAGGACTTAAACATCTCAGGAAGGATCGAGAGAAACCCCTTTTATACAGGACGTCTCTTATTAAGACGAATCTCGCTACTTGGACATTCAGCTTTCTAGCGGCCTCCTTTTCGTCTGGTAATGCGCCGTCCTTCAAGTAGGAGACCAACAGTGTAGTCCAATTGCTTTCAGGGCCTATCTCCTGTACATTGATGGAATCTATTAGTGGTGAAAGTTGAACAAAAGAGAGTACATTGCCCAGGGTGGTCATATGTTTGGCTGAGGCAGCCTTGGCCAAGCAGTCGGCTTGCTCATTATCTCCCCTAAGGATTTGTATGATTTTGGCGTTCAGCTTGTCTACCCTTTCCCTTGCTTGGTTTAGATACTTTTTCATTCTTTCACCTCGACACTCGTAGTCCTCGTTTATCTGGTTGGTGACGACCTGAGAGTCGTAGTAAATGACCACGTTTGTGTCAGTACTCAACCGTGTCTTCTTCGGGTATTAGTAGTACAATGCCGACTCCCTCAGCCTGCCTGTTGGATGATCTGTCTAAATGTATGCTTCACTACAGAGATTCCTCTGCCCCCAAGTCTTCGTCATTTGTGAACTCTGCTATAAAATTTGCGACAATCTGTCCTTTAATGGCGGTTCATAGGCGATACTGGATATCAAACTCGATCAATTCTATGGCTCATAGCGCTAACCGACCAGCAGCTTCTGGGTTGCTCAATGCCCGCCGTAAGGGCTTGTCGGTTAAGATGACCACCGTATGGACTTGAAAATACGGCTTGAGTTTGCATGCTACCGTAATCAGCGCAAAGGCAAGTTTCTCTATGGGTGGGTATCTTTCTTTGACACCACAAAGTGCCCGACTGGCGTAGTAAACAAGTTTTTGCACTCTTTCTTCCTTTCTGATCAGGGCGGTGTTGACGGCAGCAGGGGAAACGGCTAGATAGAGAAAAAGCTCCTCACCAGCCTACGAGGGACTTAGTATCGGTGGGGAAGAGAGATAAGCTTTTAAATCCTCAAATGCTTGTTGGCACTCAGTAGTCCATTGGAATGATTTCTTTAGCGTGCGAAAGAAGGGTAAGCATTTGTCCGTCACCCTTGATACGAATATGTTTAGCGCCACTACTTTGCCATTAAGGCTTTGCACTTGCTTCACATTTTTTGGGAGTGCCATCTCCATTATGGCCCGGATCTTGTCCGGGTTTGCTTCGATGCCTCTCTGTGATACCATGAATCCTAGGAATTTTTCCGCTGTTACTCCAAAGGTGCACTTTCTTGGATTAAGCTTCATGTTGTAGAAGCGAAGAGTGTCGAATGTTTCCTTGAGGTCTTCCAAGTGGTCTTCCCCCCTTTGGCTTTTTACCAACATATCGTCAACATAGACTTGGACATTTCTCCCAATCTGCTACGTGAACATCTTGTTCATGAGCCTCTGATATGTCGCACCAGCATTTTTTAGGTCGAATAGCATCACTTTATAACAGAAGAAGCCTTGACTAGTAACGAACGAAGTTTTCTCTTGATCGGCTTCGTGCATCCTGATCTGGTTGTAACCAGAGAAAGCATCCATAAAACTTAACAGCTGGTGTCGAGCTGTAAGGTCTACTAGAATGTCAACCCTTGCGAGGGGGTAGCTGTCTTTGGGGCATGCTTTGTTTAGGTCGGTGAAGTCCATGCACATCCTCCACTTCCCGCTGGCTTCTTAACCATTACAACGTTCGCTAGCCAGTCGGGGTAGTAAACTTCTCTAACAAAGTTCGCCTCCTATAGTTTGCGAACTTCTTCAACTATGGCCTGATCTTGTTCTAGGGTGAACACCCGTTTCTTTTGTCAAACTGGTGGAAAGGAAGGTGATATGTTCAGCCTATGCAACATGACTGAAGGGTCTATTCCTGGCATGTCTTCGTGGCTCCAGGCGAATACGTCCCGATTTTCCTTGAGGAAGGTTATGAGTTTTGAGCGAACCGTTGGGCTGGCGAGAGTACCAATCCTTGTGGTCCTGTCCGATCGAAAGTTATCGAGGGGTATCTCTTTGAGCTTTTTTACGGGTTCTGCCCCTGTCCGCTGCTCTTTTATGCTCATGGTTTGCAAATGATCATCCATTTTCAGCATTGCAATATTGCATTCCCACGCGGCCACTTGATCCCCTCGTAATTCCCCTACTCCGTACTCAGTGGGGAATTTGATCATCAGGTGATAGGTTGAGGTTATGGCCTTCCAGGAGTTAAGGGTAGGTCGCCCTATGATGGCATTGTAGGCAGAAGAGCAATCGACCACGAGGAACATGACATTCCTAGTGGTTTGTTGAGGATAATCTCCAATGGTGACTGGTAACGTGACCATGCCTAGGGGGTACACTTTTGTTCCACTGAACCCGACGAGTGGAGCGTTGGTTGGAACTAGTCGCTTTGTACTGATCCGCATCTATTGAAATGCTGGGTAATAAAGAATATCTGCGAAGCTTTCGTTGTCGATCAAGACCCGGTATACGTTATAGTCTCCTACCTAAAAGCTAACGACCAATGCATCGTCATGCAGATGGTGGAGATGTCGGGCATCTTCTTTCGAGAATCCAATAAGAGGGTTGTCGACTCGTGACATCTTCAGGGTGACACCTATGGGTTGGACATTCTGGACTGCTCTGAGATAAGTCTTACGAGCTCTGTTTGATAGGCCGTTGGTGGTCGTTCCTTCTACAATCATCCTTATGTCTCCCAAGAGTTGCCTTGGTCGTTCGTTGTCTCGTTAGGGGGCCTGCTCTTGTGGAGGCGGATCTGCTCTTTCCTTGCTAACGAACTTCTGCAACTTCCCTTGTCTAATGAGGGCTTAAATCTACTGTTTCAAGTCATAGCAGTCAGCTGTGTCATGTCCGTGGTCGCGGTGGAAGCAGCAATATTTGTCTCTAGACCGCTTGTTAGGATCCCCCTTCAGCTTTCTGGGAAAGGCCAGAGCCCCTTCGTCCTTGATTTGCATTAGGACTTGATCTATTGGGGTGGTCAACAAGGTAAAGCTTGTAAACCTCCTTCCCGGGGGCTTAGAACGCCTTTCATCCCTTTGGTCCCCTGTCCTTGGCTTCTTCCGCCCCTGGTCATGTCGTGCATCCTCTTGTCTCTCCCTTTTTTTTAGCTTTTCCTCCCGAGCCTGCAGCGCGTCTTCAGCATTCATGTACTTGGTGGCCCTGTAGAGTACTTCCGACATGGTCTTGGGGTCGTTTTTGTATAATGAGAACAAATACTTACCCTTTTGCAACCCATTTGTGAAGGTTGCTACAAGTATTTTGTCGTCAGCTTCGTCGATCAATAATGCTTCCTTATTGAAGCGCGTTATGTAGGATCTCAGTGTCTCATCCTCTCGTTGCTTGATACTCATCAAGCACGCCGTGGATTTCTTATACCTGTGTCCTCCAATAAAGTGTGTAGTGAACTAAGTGCTTAACTCCTTGAAAGTGCTGATGGAGTTCGGCGTCAGTCAGCTAAACCATACCCTTGTGGGGCCTTTCAACGTTGTGGGGAAGGCCCTACACATGATTTCGTCCGCTACCCCTTGAAGGTGCATCAAAGTCTTAAAGGCCTCTAGGTGATCCAGAGGGTCCTTCACTCTGTTGTAACTGTCTATATGCGACATGTGAAATTTATGCAACAGGGGGAAGGAATTGACAGCTGCAGTGAACGGCGAGTTGGTGCGATTTACCAAATCGTCAAGGTTGCTGGATACCCGTCCTTTGAGGGCATTCATCATGACCTCCATTTGTTCCTTTATTGCCTGTATCTTCGTGGCAATGTGTGGTTGAGTTGCATCCGTGAGGGATGGCATGTTCAAATTTTGACGCTCCGGTCTACTTGGAGCATTACTACCCTCCGGCCCTTCTCGTTCTCTTCTATCGACACTGGTGCCTTCTTGGTCCTGCTCTTGAGTACCGTGACCTGCATTTTTCTGGCGTAATTTTTCCTCTAGATCGTGGTTCTACTTAGTAAGGCACTCTACGGTGGCGGCTAAGGTCTGCACCTGCCTTTCGAGGGCCGCTGCGTGGGTTTCGTCTCCTTGAACGTTGTTCGTTGTTGTCATCGAGCGAGTCAACACCATGCAACTCTTTTTTCCGGAAAGCGTTTGCTATGGCTTATAAACCAAAAAATGTTGTCTCGTTTCCCACAAATGGCGCCAACTGATGATGTTGAAAATATCACCAGTAAGTCACACGATGCTTGCTCACTTGAAGCGATACCTGCACAAGGAAAAGAAAGGACCTAACAGAGAGCACCGGTGTGGTGCCAGCCAAATACCCTCCGAAGGTCAAGTTAGAACATTTTTTACAACTCTAGAATGCTAGAGAGGGCGTAATTATGTGTACCTCGATTTGTGAGGGTATTGGGGTTTTAATAGTAGTAGAAGGCTGATCATCTCTTCCTTGGGCTAGAAGTCCTTTTCTTATAGGATACTAACATTTAGCGTAGGATACAAGCCATTTCCTCATATATTCATGCGTGGTGTCCAAGCCAAAGTTTTACTAAGACTGTCAGTTTCAGTACCGTCAGCTTTCTTTATTCCCGTCAACCGTAGCGGTGTCAGCTTCTTGTCAACCTTATCCCATGAGTGATTATCTTCTTCCTATCAGATCACCCTCCGTCAGTCCTCTTTTTTTTGGGTCTTCAGCTTCTCTCATATTTCGCCCCGTCAGTCTTAAACTGTAGAACATATTAATGATCAAGGCGATGGGCTAAATAATTTTGAGCTATAATTTTACTCATCAGTTCCCATTCTCGAGGATTTAGGTTCTACCCTTAACCAAACTTGCATACAATGAACCTAGTTAGCTTAACCCGTGAGGATTCTGTTGAGTGAACATCCAAGCCTAAGATAGGATTGCCTTGTAGGATTGTTTTTCAATATGAGTCAAGGGAAAAGTGTGTTTGTTTCCTTTTGTTTTGTAGGTGCATTCATTTTTAACAGGTTCTTTATTTATTTACTTGTTTTATACCATTAACCCTTAGAGAATGAACCAAGGTTCATTCACATAATAGGATCTCCACCTATACCCTAAGGGTTACAACCCTACAAGGCTCTTCATGCATTCATCCTTCATCTCCCCCACCCCCCCATCCACCCCCCCCTCCCCCCGCGGCCGCCGCCTTCTTTTTTTTTTTTTTTTTTAATTATAATGGGTGACAAAAAACTTTGTTTTTATTCAAAGTATTTGTCTTCAGCCCATGTTTTCAAAAACCCCGAAAGGGAGTAAGTTTTGCAAAAGTCAATGTGTCATATCCTTAAAAAATATATAAATAAACCTTTTTCAAAATGTATATACACCTATATATACCCTCATATATCCGTATACATACATGTATATTGATATACGGATGTATATAAGCATTTATGTACATTTTTTTGATAAAGGCAAAACTCAATTTTTTTTACCCACTTATTGTACATAAGTAACGTAAACTATAGCTTCTTTTATTTTGCCCCTGAGCAATACAGTTTGACCATATTTTAGTTAATCTGTAGTAGGGTGGCTTAATGCCTACTAATTGTTGGGGGGAAAACTTTGATGCTCCTATGTACAATGTGGGGTAGCCAAATTAAAACTCTACAATAGGCTCTTGAAGTAAAACCAAAAGTTTTCGGTGTAGTGATAAGTATGTCCAAGTAAGAGATGAAGGCTGCATCTTGACAAAAAAACAACAATAAAGCCTAGCAAACACTTAATTATTTGGGTTAATGGTCCTTTATAGTATTGCAAGAAGAACAAATTCTCCCACGGTATGGTTAAATTATACTTAAGGTCCAACAGTTAGTTATTAAACAAATTTAGAAAAGTGTTAACTTCTAGAAGTTTTTAAATTTCTTAGTTAGAAAAGTCTATGCTACTTTCAGCCATCCAAGGAAAAAAAAAACGATTGAAAGAAAATGTGATTTGCTGTTGAGAGAGTGCCATATTAAAGAAGCACTAAGGAGTAGACATGGCAAAACGGGCGGGTCGGGTTGGGTTCTGGTCGGGTCAAGAAGGTTGCGGGTCAAATGGGTCACGGGTAAAAAACTGGTCATTTAAAGCGGGTTTAAAAGGGTTCGGGTCAATCGGGTTGCGGGTCGGGTCGGGTTGGGTCCAGTTGACTCGTATTTTTCACATGATTTTTTTTTTTTTTTTTTTTAAGAAAACAACATATATTTGCCATTTGGAAAGTTATGTACCAAATTACTTAATGTAAAATGCATTATTTTGAATTCACCACTTATATTAAGAATGAACTCAGTTAAACTTATTAATACTTATTCAATAATTTTAAAATTATGCAAATACTAACGTTGCTATCTAAAACAAAATAATACAAAGATAAGTAAAACAAATACACAAGTTTTATTTCTACACAATATCAACATTCCAAAATATAAAACAAAATTACAAATGACTTATTGCATAACTCATTTGATAAAGAATAAAAACATATAAGAAATTTACAATCTTGAAAATTAATTTTATAATCTATTATCAATTGTGGTTGGCACTCTATTTCAATTGATATATACATTTAAATTTAATTGCTTACTTATTTATACATGATCTCTTTTATGAATATCATATCATTGCTAAGCAACACGCATTCTAGGAAATATCATAATTTATTTTAAAAAACCGTTTATTTTGGACATAAATTGTTAAAAAAATAGGTCTAAGCATTTATAATTTATGCTAAGTTGATACTTTGGCTTTACTATTTTCACACTTGTGAATGTTTCTCACACATGTCTACAATTTTAAATCTATGATTTTAACTCTACTGTAACTAGATTATCTTGGCATGTACTTTACTATTTGATATCTAAAAATCTTTACTCATTACAGAATACTCAACTATTTACTTTTCAATTAATTTGCATGTAGTTATGTAAATGTATCAATTGTTTCCTATATTATCTTAATTTTACTTTTTTTTTTTTACCCAAAAAAAAAGTTTTAAAAAAATGTTTCGGATTTGGGTTGGGTCGGGTCACGGGTCAACCCGTTTTTGTTTCGGGTAAAAAAAAAAAATCGGATTCGGGTCGGGTTGGGTTAGAAAATTCTGACCCGTTTTGCCATATCTATTGAGGAGAGTGTGTGTCTGGTCTAGACCTAGGCTGCCTTCATATTATATTAATTTATGTACTTTTGTGTGTATACTATAGTCTTTCATATTGTCCTTTGTTTAGTAGATAAGACCTTTATTATTTATTGATTTTTGTACTCAATACAGGAAGTTTCTGCCCGAGGCTGCTCAGTCTTGGATGCTTGTGATTATAGGCTGTAATTGTTATAGTCAATCAATCCAATTTTAACTCATCTTTTGCACTTTATTAATTCACTTAGAACAAAAATTAAAAAAATTTTAAATAGGACATATTAGGTAAAATTAGACAAAAATTGAAATTCAATTCAAAGCCTAATTGGATTTTCTCTCAATTTTATCTATTAATATGTGTGTGTGTTCTTTTCTTTTTTTGAGAAACTTATGGCATGTATTTTAGCACATACACTTTTGACCTTTAGGGTTTGTTCGGTTGAGATGATGAAAAAGTAGAGGATGAAAAATGAAAAGTAGATAGAAAAGTGAGAGGATAAAAAATATTTTATTTTTTCTTATTTGTGTTTGATTGGGAGGGTGAAAAGGTGAAGGGATTGAAAATATTTTTTTGTTTAGTTGAGAAGAAAACAATCACACCAACTTTATTAAACAATCACACCAAGTTTATTAAAACAAAAATCATACAAAAAAAGAAAAGGAAAAAAAAAGATTAATGGAAGACACAAAGCTGTTTTTCTATACTATTATTTAAGGGACTTCCCTTATTTGCGATCCTCATTTTTTGTTCAAAAATGTCATTACACCCCTATATTTAAGTAGAAACAAAACTGAAGGACAATCCGGTAAACATACAACTCTAACTCTCATTAAAATATTGCTTAAAAAATAAAGTCACTCTCTTATTGATTTTCAAATTACTTTATCCACTTATTAATTAAATTTTCAAAATAAAAATTATTTATAAAAAATAAAAACACATGCTTTTTTTGGGATATATAATAGGACTACTAAACCCAAAAAGGGCCTCATCACATATGCAAAGTGCATGCCATGGGACTATTAGATAAATTATTAGTTTCCAAAATTTCAATGTGGGGGGTGGGTGGGAATTATGAACTCATAAAAGAGAGATTTAATTCACGCATGCCAAGATGCCAGTAGATAATTTATTACTTTTCAAACTTCCAATGCGGGGGTGGGTGGGAATTATGAATTCATCAAAAAGAGATTTAAGACACCGATTGATAAAAGTGAGTGACTACTGACTACATACATTGGCCTTTGGAAATTCCAAAATGTTTACTAATCAATCATTGATTCCACGTAAATTTGATTGGAGTAGCATCATATTCAACACTGGAATGCTATGGGCAAAGGAGAAGGATAGGAAAGGTAAATCCAACGCGAGCCCGAGTATATATTATATATGTTTTAAAATGTTTTTTGTGTTATTGTTTACGGTAAATACAGAATTCGCTCTATCAGAATGAGAATGATTTTGTTTCAATTAAAAAAAAAAGAAAAAAGAATAAAGAAAGAAGAAAATGGAGAAAGATGAGAGCCTATAATAACTAAAATAAATAAGCGACTTTTCTTGTCTGCTTTATCTTATCCGGGATTTATTTATCTTCTTCCTAGCTACGAGAAGCACACAAAAGCACAGAAAATCACAGTAGCACAGAAGCTTCCTCCAACAACAACAGCACAAATGGTTTTGGTTTTGGAGTTGAGCACAAAATAACTCCCAACTCCCAACTCCCAACGCAGTTGCAGTGTTTCTTTGTCTTTGTGTTTGTCCATTTATATATTTTAGTACTAAAATAGAATGCTACTAGTAGTAATTTTTTTACTGTTTTAGAATCGAATCCATCCAATTCCAACCAATCCAATCTGAAACCTTCCCTCGCAAACAACAAGGAAGGAATAAAAATATAATATTTTTTTAAAAAAAAGAAAAAGGTTTAGCGTAATAGTAGGGAATGGAGTATAAATAGTAAGTGGTAATGATGCATTTTGTTGTAAATCATCATCATCAGCGCAGTGTAAAAAGTGTTGTTTACGCACTGCTTCTCTCTTTTTCCCTTTCTTCCAATAATTCTAACAACGCCGCCGTCGTCCTATCAACGGCCACCATGACCACACAGCCTCAGCCTCCCGTGGCAAAGAAGGTGCCTCACCAGATGGAATTGTTCGGCGACGTGAGGGTCGACAACTACTATTGGCTCCGCGACGATTCTCGCTCCAATCCTGAGATGCTCTCTTACCTCCAACAAGAGAACGCCTTTACCGATTCCCTCATGTCCGATTCCAAAAAGTTTGAAGATAAGCTGTATGCGGAGATCAGAGGGAGGATCAAAGAGGACGATGTGTCTGCCCCTGTGCGCAGAGGAGCTTACTATTACTACCAGAGGACTCTTGAGGGCAAGGAGTATGTTCAACACTGTAGGCGCCCTGTTCCCAATCCCAACGCCCCACCTTCTGTGCACGACACCATGCCCACGGAAGAAGAAGAGCATATTATCTCAGAGGCGGACCTACACTCCCCACCGCCCCCTCCCAAACAAACACACACACAAATTAAAAAAAAAAAATATATATATATATATATATTAAATTAAAAAAAAAAAAAAATATATATATATATATATAAATTAAGATTTGCTCTTATATATATATATATATATATTTGTCTCTCATTTTCTAAAATATTTAGATATTGACCTACAAGAAAATATAAAAAATAAAATTTATGCCCCTTCAACTACAAAAACAAAATAAATAAATAAATAAATAAATATGAACTAAACAAAAATCGCACACAAAATAAAAAAATACTTATTTTGTATGTTATACTTTGTTAATGTGTTTTATAATATAAAATGTTTAAAAAATACTTATTTTGTATGTAGTATTTTGTTGAATATGAAATAGATGTTAGTTTTTATTTTCATAACTTTTTTTTTGGTTTTAAGCTTTAGCCCCCCTCAAGTATGAATCCTGGTTCTGTCCCTGTACATGGTCAAGCTTCTACTTGTCCTAATGGAAGTTTGCATGATGCCTATTTCTATTCTTTTTCTGTTTATCAAAAAATTCTTTTTCTAGGCTTTATGTGTTCTAATCTTGGTAAATTTAAGATAAATTACTTTGAAATTTATATTCAAGCTCCGACTAGCAGTAAAGGAGGTTTTATTCTAACTCGGTCATTTGGGAAGTTGATAATTGCTTTGTATTTGAAACCTTGATATTAGTTCTTGCAACATAAAATTGCTATTAGTGCTTTACTTCTTGGTCAGTTTACAACTTCTTGACCAAGTTCAATATATGCCCCGGAGAACTTGAAAAAAAGGATTACATATCAAATTTATCAAAAAAAAAAAAAAAAGATTACCTATCAAATATCAAGAGTCTTCCAAGAAATGCTTGGCCTGTTTTACAATCAATTGATGCAAGAAAGAAGTAGACAAGAAAATAATTTAATTCAAAATAAACAAAATTTTATTAAAATGTACACTTCAATATATATATATATATATATAAAAGCAGAGACCTCACACGGGAGTGCATGAGGTCTTATCATGTGGCATTCTAATTTTGCATTTAGTCTCTTTTTTTTCTTTTTCTTTTACCTCTTTTCATTAAAAGTAGAGACCTTACACGAGAGTGCATAAGGTCTTACCATGTGGCGTTCTAATTTTGCATTTAGTTTTTTTTTTTTTTTATCTCTTTTCATTAAGAGTGTGTTTGGATACCATTTATTTTACTGAAACTAAAAATTGTTGTTGAAAGTACTGTAGGTAAAGGTAAAATTTAGTTAAAATAGTACAGTGGAGCCATAAATAATGCCAAAAAGTGTAGTGGGGTCCATGAATAGTAGCTGTAAGGACTCAATTCAATTTGAACTGAGGGTTGGGTTTCAGCCCAATAAGCCCAAACAATAAATTTATAGAGTATGGGTCCAAGAACTAGTATTACTTTCAGGAAAGGTTATACTCTTCAAGGAATAAGGGATATTATTGATTCTCTCTTTAAGGAAAACTCTCCTCGGCTCTCTTTCAATTGATCTGTCTTTCTCTCTCCCTTTTTCTCTTTTTTCCTTTCTGGGCCAGAAGTCCTCCTGTTTTCTTCGCTTCTACATTATATACTTCGCTTCTTTCCTCATTTCCTTCGTACACGTGTAGTCCTTATCCTGGGGGCTCCTTTCTGTCCCATCCAGTCCCTACCGGAACTTTCAGCTTAGTGTTTATAAAGCTGCTTAGTTACTATTCAGGTATCACCTCCACATTGATGCGGCCAGAGTGTTAGGTGGACAGCATTTAATGAGGAGGTGATAGACTTTAGAAGATATTTTCTACCTTCTCCGATGCCTCGTTAAGCTATATCCAATTTCCAGTTCAGTCACAACCTGGCGGAATCTTTCAGTCAGCACAAAGGTTACCTTTACCTCGGACTTTGGCGTCCTCGGACGTGTGTTATACCGCTATATATAATACCTGTTTATTCCTTTCATATCACCTACTTAACATGAATAAAACCTTTTTTGGCCGTCCTCGGACAACTGCGTGTTCTCGGATCGGGCCCCTGGGCCCTGAGCCCAGTTCTGAGGACTTATATACCTTTTTTAGTTAACAGGCCCCACAATAGCCCCTCAAAATCTCGTTTTTTGCCATCTCGAAAAAAAGGAGATTTTGATATCCAACTCTTATTTAATTCGTAGGTTTCCCCTGCTTTTAGAATGTCTTTTGGTTTGCCCAAGGCGCGTTCCTGACGCTTCGGCGTCATGGGCACGCCATCATTAAATGGTAACTGCTCTGCTGTCCCACACGTTCAACGACCTGATGCAAATCTAACGGTGGGGGTTCCTTTGCATTTATGGGCGGGACTTTTCCCGCTTCTTTTTTCTGTGCCCTTGTAAAGTGCCTTTCAAATCAAATCTTTCTTCAGTTACACATTACTCTATCTCTCAGCGCGTATTCATTGAATCTGTCTTTCTCTCATTATTCTACACTTTCATAAATACTAAGAGTCCGTCCGAGGAGCTCATTTTCCACACCTGTAAGCTTCTCAAACTCTCTCTACTTTTTCATTTTCTATATAAACTTTTTATTGCTAGAAGATGGGTAGATTTAAGTACCTAGTTGATTCCGAGGAGCAAATGGAATCATTTAGGGCTAAATACAAGATTCCCTCGACAGTGGGTATGAGATACGCTTCCTCCCAAGTCTGGCGGCGCAATAGAAAAACGGGAGAGGTAGTCATTCCCATGGTGGCTTTTGTTGAAGGGGGGATGACTATCCCAATGGGTAGTTTGACGAGAGATTACCTTAGGTTTTTCACGTTATCTCCTACACAGTGCGCCTCGAATATGTTCAGGGTGCTTGGGAGTATAGAGGCTTTAAACGCCTTGTACAACCTAGGTCTAACACACCACGATGTGAATTGGGTATACAACCTCAATCATTTGAAGGGTCAAGGGTATTACCTTAAGTCTAGGTACCCTGCGGTAAGACTAATTCAATGCCTCCCTACCTCGAACAAAGGTTTTAAAGATGACTTCCTTATTCTGTCCGGGGAATGGCACGATGGTTCGCCTTGCCCAACTGAAGAGGGACAACCAGGTGGGATTCTCAGGATAGACGTCCCTGATAAGTCAGACTAATTGATTCATTATTACTTTTTATTATTACTATTATTATTTTTTATTATGTTTTATTTTATTTATTTTTTATTTTTTATTTTTTATTTTTATATTTTGGCGCAGTTTTCATTTCTAATGGAATTTTATGTTTAAATTACTCCGCAGACAAGCGCGCAACTAGGCGTCGTCTCAGGTTGATCAACAGGGAAAGCCTAAATAGAATTCTGCGATCCGAGGTATTTGTGAATCCCTCTGATGGCCAATTACGAGCCGCACATCTAATACTTAAGTATACGCCTGCGTCAGCCACAGCCTTTCAGGCTCCTAAGTACGTAATAAAGGCAGAGGATCCTCGGCTCCGCCGTATTAGTGTACTTTTTGAGGATTTCATCGTTCCTGTGGGCGAACCTATTCCTGAAGGTGAGCCCTTTACTGAACCTTCCTCGGAGGCTAATATTTCTATAGGAGCTTCGTCATCACGCTCTACTCCCCAAAAAGTGGGAGAAGAAGACAAAGAAGAAGAAACCGCAGAAGGGGAAGGAGAAGAGGAAGAAGAAGAAGAAGAAGAAGAAGAAGAAGAAGTTCTCAGAGGGTTTGTTGAGTTGCCTGATTCTGCCGACGAGTTTGAAGTTTTTGATCGCCCCCAGTCTCCTGAAGCGACTTCTAGGAAGATGGTCATCCAGAGGAGAAGTCAGAGGAGCTTGAGAGAAGTAATTGAGGGTCAGCCTGGCAGGGTGGTGGAGAAGCAGGTTCAGGTCCAATCTCCTTCTCTTCCACCTCCGCCTCCCCAGTCATCCCAACTGACGCTGAATGAGCCCAGTGAACCGAAAAGAAGAAGAGAGTCGAAAGGCCAAGAAGTGATGGGCGCTGGGCGGACTCCTACTACCAGCGAGGATGAAGACCAAAGAGCTGCTAAGCAGCAGAAAACAGGTCATGGAACCCAGCGAGGGGTGGATAAAACAACCACCTAGTCCTCGGATCCCGAGGTTTGGCTCCCCACTCCTACGCTCGACAAAAAGCCCATAAAAGAGGATGCTTCAATTAGGAACTTCAACGGCGGGCTTGGGTGCCGAGTTGCCTCAGCGTTAGAAGAAACACTTCTTCTTCCCAAGGATATGAATGAGCTGAGAGCGATTAAGAAGGACGAGGTCTTTCAAAATACCAAGAGATACTTGGGCATGGTACGGTATTACGATTGTTGCCTTATTCTTTTTAATCGACTGTTATTGTACGTATAGATATATTTCTTACTGTTGCATATTTTTAACTCCCTTTTTCTCTAGGCCGTACAAGCCACCTTTAGATTGGAAGAGATAGCCAAATCCTACTACGACCAAATAGACGATGAGAAGAAGAAAAGGATATCGGCTGTACGCACTCTAAATGCTTCCGAGCAAAACATTGCGCAGCTAAAGAAGAAGCTATCAGCCGAAGAGGAAGCTCGGAAAAAAGCTGATTTGGCCCTAGAGGGGTTCCAAACAAAGGCCGAGGAACAGGGGCGGCTTTTACATGACGCCAATGCCCAGTTGACATCCTCTAAGGAACAGGTGCTGGCCTTACAAAAACAACTGGAGGAAGTCCAAATGCTCAGAGATCAGGCTGAGAAGGCCAAAGCCGAGGCTGAGAGGGGGAGAGATGCCGCTGAGCAGCAGGGTTACAATATGGGAGTAGCCGAAACAGAGGATAATTTCCGAGCCCAGGTTCCTGTCGTGTGTCGGGAATATTGTGCCCAAACTTGGTAAGAAGCCCTTGACCGAGCTGGGGTTGAATCTTATTCAGAGTTACGGAAGCCTGAAAACATTTATTTCCCCCCAGCTATTAGGGCCCCCGCTCACTCTACCCCTATAGGGGAGGTATCTGTCATCGTTGCTGAGTCTCCTGAGAAAATTCAGACTCAGGCTCTTCCCACACTCAGCCAACAGGAACCACCATCAGTGCCTGTCAAAGAGAAGGATCTATCTTCGGCCAAGGACATAGCAGGGCTCAAAGATGGAGCAGCCTCCTCCGCTTTTGAACAGGCCTTAGCCTCGACTACCCAGCCTATTGAAGATACTCCCACAGCACAAGAAAAAGATGCTCCCCAAGAGGTAGCTGGCAAAGCCCCTTCCAAGCTTCAAATAAAGTTGACCAAATAGCTGCTTGTAATCAATTTTCTTATTAGTATTTTTTTTTTCTTAGTTATAAGAGACCTCCAAAGTTTTCATCCATCATCTATATAATTTTATGCATGATTGCTCTTTATTGCTTTCATTTGTCTATCCATTGGTCTTATGGTCTCGGGTTGTAAGAAGGATAAAAGTTGATACGATAAAGAAGAATCAAAACTTCATACCCAGAATCATAGTAATGACCTTCGCAATTTTATAAAGGCTCTTTATAACATTCTTTAGACGAGTATGCATGCCCAGGATAGTACTTTTACGATTCATAGTGTAATCAATTTCTACTAAGCTGTGGTCCGAGGACCTTATATAACTTAGTTTCTGTTTAATACTTCCATTCATAGTGTACTTAATTTCCACTAAGCTGTGGTCCGAGGACCTGACATAACTTAGCTTCTGTTTAATACTTCCATTCATAGTGTACTTAATTTCCACTAAGCTGTGGTCCGAGGACCTGACATAACTTAGCTTCTGTTTAATACTTCCATTCATAGTGTACTTAATTTCCACTAAGCTGTGGTCCGAGGACCTGACATGACTTAGCTTCTGTTTAATACTTCCATTCATAGTGTACTTAATTTCCACTAAGCTGTGGTCTGAGGACCTGACATAACTTAGCTTCTGTTTAATACTTCCATTCATAGTGTACTTAATTTTCACTAAGCTGTGGTCCGAGGACCTGACATGACTTAGCTTCTGTTTAATACTTCCATTCATAGTGTACTTAATTTCCACTAAGCTGTGGTCCGAGGACCTGACATAACTTAGCTTCTGTTTAATACTTCTATTCATAGTGTACTTAATTTCCACTAAGCTGTGGTCCGAGGACCTGACATAGACTTAGCTTCTGTTTAATACTTCCATTA